>NC_091486.1:15695994-15995994 GCF_947461875.1 Haliaeetus albicilla
GGAAGCTGTGAAGCTGGCCCTGCTTTAAGCAGGATGGAGTGTGTTGAGATGACCTCCAGCGTTAGATTCAAAGTTAAATGAGTTTACTTAGATGTACTTTTTGTTTGAAATATACATGTGTGTGTGAGACATATCATACATATAAACACACACATCTCTGCATATGTATTATGGTTTTAGCTATGTGAAAACACCCAGTCCCAAACTGAACTAGAATCTTGCAATTCAAAGCAGTACAAGAGATGATACATAAATGTGCTATTCACTACACAGCTAAGGTCTTCATTACACACACTCATACTGATTTTGAGTATAACACATAGCTGTATTAGCCTCAAGAGAAATACAGCTAAGCTGAGGATTACAATCTAGTGCTTTCTTGTTTAAAATGTTTACAGGGACTTTTCCTTTAGATTTTTTTGAATGCTTGCTACTTGCCTTCACCCAGGTCTCTTTTAGATCTCCAGCTGATAGATATGTAGCAAGGATAAATGATTTTACATTGAGAGCAAGAACTGCTTAAGTTGCTAATGACTGCATTGATCATAGCAGCTGAATAACATATGTTTACAGCTGTTCAGACATGTTCCTTGCCTTTGTATTAAACAATAGTGTTTATGGACAAGTAAGTTTTCAGCTATTGAGGCTTGATTCAGATCTCATTTCCCACCAGCACTAAACTGGCGTACCCCTACTGGTTGCAACTGAGTTTTTCCATGTTTACCCCTGTGTGTAAGGGGCCAATCCATCCTTTGTGATTTTTACTGCCGCCATATATTAATGTGTGCTGTATCTAGCTTGTCATTTTCTTTATCCTTCTTTGCTCTCTGAGTTTATGAGTTAGATCTCTGCATAAAATGTCATCATATAACATTGTGCTTTAAAAAGCCTGTTACTTATTAAGAGTGTGCTTTTACGCTGCTGGGGACATTTTATTTTCCCACCAGGAAAATGAAAATGTCATTGAGGTCTAACCAGACCCCTGAGCTTTTCAGACAGAAGAAAATTGTTTTAGGATTCCCTGCAGGACCTGGTAGCCTTTGTGCACATACTGTATGTCTGAAATACAATCTTCCCCTCACTTATCCCCTCTTCTCTTGCTAAAGAAGCAATGACATGATATTGCACATTAAGGTTCCCAGCTCCTCTGTATTACTTTGCTTTTTGAAAGATGTGACACTGGAGCTATGTAATTATCCTGGCAGGAGTCATCACTACATTTTGTAGCTGTTGCTCTAAGAGCTAGATTGCAACCCCAGGTGCAGCCCTGAGCAAGGGATCATGTATCAGAAATTCCCATTTCCTGTCCCTCTCTTAGAGTAACTCAGAGGCACAGTGTTGGAACATGCCAGGATTTTCCTACTCTGTCCTATTTAGATCACATCTGGTTCTCTGCAGCCAGCTGTGTTGAGGTGCAGACCCCGTCCGGGACTCTACCACTGACTTTGATGCTGTATAAGCCTGGCAGAAGTGGACTTACTTTCAAGACTGGATTCACCCACCATCCACAAGGTTAGCCTTCAAGCCTCTGCTCTTAGGCCACCTTGTTCCAAGTTCTGCACTCATCTGACAGGAAAGAAGCACTTGACTCTTCACAGCTGAACTTTGGTCAGTTTTATATGCTCTGGAGGCAGAGGATGGCCAGAAGAGAGACTATCAGGTCCACTAGATGATGCTCTCTTGACCTTGAATACTGCCCTTGCTCCAGCTAAAATGAAAAATACACGTGAAGCTTTCAAAAGCCACAGTGAAAGCTGTGGAGCTTACAATGGCCGAAATACAGAGTTCTTTGGTATCTTCACCAGCTTGGGCCAGAAGACCTGACTTCCAGAGGAGGGCCATGAATAGATTTAGCTTTGCCTGTTGCTGTCCCTGAGAGACTCATTGCAGTGAGAGACCTCTTGGCAACGCACGGATGCATGGATATGTGAACGAAAGAGGGAGAAGTGCTGCTGTAGTCCTACCCAATCACTCAGCAGTATTTGAAGCTGTTTCAAAAAAGATAATGAAAAAATAAACCAGAATGACTGTACCTGCATTGGGGCTTCCTTCTCCTCATTGCTGAAAACAGAGTCAGTGTACACTGTAATTCAGCTGGTCCACTGTACAACTGAGTGGTTCCTCTAAGAATCTCTACCACAAATGCTGCCAACATTTCACTTTCTAAAGACTAGATCATGGGAATGAAGAAGTGACTCACAGACATCTTTCTTTTCTCTGAATTTGACACTGCTAAGAACTTATCCCATAGTGGGTATTAATTTCAAAAGTAAAAAGATGATGATCATCTGAGAGCTAGTAGGAGTTCTGGACTGAACTTTTTTTTTTTTTAATTTAAAAATGCGTTTTTATATAGTTAATTCTCCATAGAAAATTTTGGTTCTGCTTTGTATTTCCTGATTTAATTCAACAAATTTTCTATACATGCATATTATATTTTTGGTTGCTTATTTTGTGTGGGTGTGCAGAAACTGAGAAAGTTCTGCAGAGAGATTAAAAAGTAGTTTAAAAAATTGTTCCTGCTGACATTTCCCACAGAAATTCATGCTATTTTTGAGTAATTCTCATCTGTGTGTTCTGTACATTAAATATACATTTATCAGCAATTTTATTTTTTAATTAAATATGTTTTCCTTAAGACCGAACTGAATCTAAATTGAAGCTTACATGCAAGTTATTAATCTATCATCTCATTCATCAGAGCAGTTAATGAGATGTTTCCTAGCAAAAGTAAAAATGTGAGAATTTGTTGAGACACCTTTGCCTTTCAGGTGTCTTACCAAACCTGAGACAGGTTTCCTGCGGATCTGCTTGAAACCCAAGAATGCACTCATCTTGGAGCAAGCAGACAGACATAGGCCTCTGGGCTCTTGCATATGAAGTCAGGATTTAAGAAGACCTGGAAACCTGGGTCAAACCAGAACTGCAAACCATTGGACTGATCCTAAGAAGAGTATTAATTCCACTGAGCAGCGGCAGATCTTGCAGTACATATATGCTTGTTTCCTGAATAAGTATTTTCAAATTTGTTTATCTTTATTCAAAACTAAGTTAAATAATAATTATAAAAAGAATAACAAAACCCTTAGAAACCGAGCGTTTTCCTTTTCGGCTTGCTTTATTAAGAATGATTCAGTGTTACACCACTGCTTACAGCATTCAACTGCATTGCAAAGTTGGAGGAACAAAATGAAGACTCGAGCTTTCCCTTTCTTTCTAACTCATTAGCAGATGCAATGAGAATTAATATTTATCAAATAATTCTGTGTTTCCTACTCCCCCCCAGATTTAAACACAGACTTCCTTTAGTGGACAGAGTCAATTGTTTGTGAAACAGAAAAGGCATGTCAGATCATTTGCAATAACAATGAGCAGTTTAGTAGTTTAGATTTGCCAAAGATGCAATTTATTTTAGGAACATCTAATGTTTCTATCATTTCTCTTTTCAAGTTTGCTACCTGAAGGCACAGAGTTAGTTAAGCTCACAAAAGATTTTATTTCATCTGTACCTAACAGAGGTTAGAAAGAAACAGGTTTGTTTTGTCTTTCTCTTTTGAGACTATCTGTGTGTTGTAGCTTAAACATGATTTACCAAAAATGCTTGATGTGACCTCACAATATGCTGTTGCTCCTTGGGTTGTTTTCATTTTTGTCTATGTATGGATTCAGGCATATTTCAATCATCACGAGCATAATATAAACATAATATATGTCCACATAATATAAACATTAATTCACAACCTGAAATCGCAGAGTTTGTTCTAGATTTAAGTAAACAGATTAGGGTTCCAACATCAGAGAGCAAATAGATCAGAATACATTACCTTAAAAAGCAATGAAAACAGCATACTTTGTGAGCTATGCAAAAGTCAAAACCTTCCTTATCTGCTATGGCTGAAGACAAAATTCCCAGAGTAAATCAATAAGAGATGGGTAATATAGCTTAAGTAGCTGGCAGAAAGTAGAATTGGTCATCAGTAATCAAAAGAGTATTTGGAAGCTTTCTATAAGCAGTGATCCCAACTTTCAACAATGCTGAACAAGTAATGTAGAATGACGGTATTGGATTGTGCTCTTGTTGTTGGTTTCAGTGGTAGGTTTCAAAATTCTTATAAGTGAGCGATAGCAAAGAATCCTCACTGGCAATTTGCCATCTATGAATGCCAGGTTAAAGACCACTACTAAAAGGAATTAAAAGACCATATGAAAGCTTTTTTGGGTGCATCTCAAAACAAATACAAAAACCATATGTAGTCAATAAAAAGAGATTAAAGCAATGTTTGGGACATGGAAGGTGAACTATGAGCAGCTAAAGGAGCATCTTGAAGCAGAAATCCATTCCAGGCAGAGAGAAATAAACCCATTTAAATTACAAAGAGATTTGTGGGATTATACACAGAAACTGTTCAAAACTATCTGGCAAAAACAACTAAAGCAACAGATAGTTTGACTTCTGCAGATAACCAAAGTTTTCTTGGAATTATAAAGTACAGGTCTTGCCCAATGTGGTACAAGAGGAGAAGACAGAAAGATGAGAAAAACCATCTGAGCAAGAAACTCAAGAGAATTTACAGACCATCTGTGGGGTTTACAGCTTGGAAATATAACAGCAAGATGCTAGGGAATATGACATGGAAATTTGACATGGTATGTCACATTCAGGAGGAAAACCTGATATTAATTAAAAATTATCCACTGAATTTAGTTAGTATCTTCAGGTTTTCATCCTGTGTTGAATCAGGCATATTTTTAAGTAAGGAGCTGGCAAAGTTAAGGGAGTTTTGCTCATTTGCCAGCCTTATCAGTTCCAAGTGGTGTCTGGTGTTCTCTGTCCTGAGGCTTACAGCAGCATCCACATGGCTCTAATGCCCTTTTCACTGCCTGTTAGGATCGTGGCTGATTTTGCTCCTGTAAATACTGTTAATAATTTTAAATGGAAATATTATCTGGGAGTTGATACTTTTAACTTCATGTTAACTTGTATCCCAAAGGAAATATTAGGAAGATGAACAATAAGGGGGGTTTCAGTGGCAGATAACCTCAAAAAGGAGTCTCGGCTACCCATGTAACAGAACACTTTAATTTGGCCTAGAGAGGACAAGGAAGAGGAAATGATCTACTTGAACTGGCAGAGCAATTAAAGGCATTAATAAAGGAAGATAAAGATACCAGGAAAATAGTTTTGAGCTGGTTGAACTAGATACACAAAGAAGATTTTTTTAGCATATTGGGGAAAAATATTAAACCTTGAGTAAGACTATTATGCCTGCAGCTAATAAAATAGTTATTAATACATTAAAAGGAAAAGTGTTCAATAAATATTTGTGTACAGTATCTGGGAAGGAGGATGTACTTTTAGCAGGTGAAAATGATAAAACAACTCCCAGTCCACTAGTAATTAAGAACTTTAAAACAAACCAAACTTTCTCTACAAGCAAAATATATTTTAAAAGAGCAAGCTCAGATGAATTCACTCAGGAATCCCAGGAGGGTTTTTTTGAGAAAATCTTTGGCTAGCCACTTACTTTGATCCCTGGAGAAAAGCCAAAAGCCTGGAAGGGAATGTAACCGATGTGAGTAGCTGTGGACTGTTAGTCTACCAGCAATCCTATGTAAAATAATGTAAAACTGATACAGTATTCAATTAAAAAACAACTAAGGCCTCAGAATGTAATCAATACCAAAGTTATTTTATGGAAAATAAATCTTCTCAAACAATTTCTTTTCTCTGATGACTTTAGAATATTGAAGAGTAATAGAAAAGATGAAATACTCTTAAACTTTTCTGAGATATTTGATTAAGTACTGCAAAATATCCTCAAAAAAAACCACCAACCCACCACTATAAAATGTTAAAAGGGCACATGTTGAATTGATTAAGAATTGGCTAATTGAATTGTCTCACTGCTGGAAGTAGCGGTAGGCCTGATGTTATTCAGTAATTTTGTCAGTAGGTTATGTGTAATATTGCTGCTGCTAAAACTGGGACCTGAGATGAAGGGTGGTAGAATTACAAGTGATGGCAAAGATGGAATAGATAAAATACATTTTAATAAACATAAATTCAGACTTTCACACCTTGTTGCCGTAACTGGAAGCCGTTCTATAGAGTGTGTGGAAAGATACCTGGAAAAAAATCTGTAAACAAGAAACTCTCCTTCCATTTCTGACATGATGCTGAGCCGAAGATAAAAGTACAATATAATCTTTCGATTTATAAACTGGGAAGCAGTAGCTATAAGGAGGTGATTTTTAGGTTTATATATCATGCCAAAAGACTGATAAATTAAAACTGTCTACATCTGGTCATATTTTTAGTAGGTTGTTGCAAAACTGGAGCAGATGCAGGAAATAATAAAATTTTATAGAGAAAAGGGAAAATGTCTTACAATGAAAAAGCTTTATGGACCTCGAGTTAGCGTATGGTTCAGAGTACAGCCTTTCTAGAAAGGATGCCCAGCATCAATGAGAATGAGTGGATAGAGAGACAGGATGCTAACTGGAAGGTGGGAAGAAAAATGTACCTTGGGTATTGCAACGGGGTTCAGAAACTTGCTTTCCTTAATATTAAACCTGTAAAAAATCTGAAGTCCAGAATTATGCTATTTCTCTAGGTTCTTCCCCATAGACAATGGGAAGATACTGACACCTTTTCAAGATGACTCATCCATCTATCTGATGCAACAGTTTAGGTTAGGCTTGTGTCATTGTCTTTGTATACTCCATTCTCTATGGGTCACAGAGAGCCTGGGTAACTACATGCTTAAGTTTTAGAAGGCTAAAATTAGATAGAAAGAATTTCACCTGTAGTTCTCTTGAGTGTGAGAAAGCATAAGCCTAAAGCTTATAATTTATGCTGGATTTATGCCAAAACTGGTTGAGGAATCATGAACTGTATTAGTTCTTCATGTAGTTGTAACCCTGGCTGAGCCTGGGCATGTTAGTGTTGCGGATGGAGTCATGCACTTCACTCGTAAGAAAGAAGTAACAATATGTTTACTGGTATAAAACAGCAATTTAAAAAAGTTTGGTAATAAATGAGACAGTGGTTTAACGACATTCAATGGCAAGGTTCACTTGATATTTACTGCACAGAGGATAGGGTCAGACAAAACTGTCAGGGAGACCCTCCTGTTGAGATACAAAGTTCAGAAAGGACCCCCTTGCATTCTAAACTCCTTCTCAGAGGGGATTTTAGGTGCAGCTGGATCCAGACTTAGTCCCAGACTTGGTCAATGATTTATGCCTAAAGGATTATATGTGCACAGTGAATCCTTTATATCACTTAGTTAGGGTTTCAAAGTTTAGCATGCTATTAATCACTTACCGAGAATCTGTTCCAGCAAGGACTCTCTCAACCTCGAGGAGTAACCTTGAGAGGCATCCCTACTCAAGGGAAGATCTTGGTGTGCAGCCTGCTGCCATGCAGGAGAGTTCAACAGGCCCTGGGCTGTCCACTATTTATGGAGTAAGAGAATTGACTTATAGTCGTATTTACATACTGACTACAGATGTTAATTTCTTCCAAATTTGGCTTGAGTCGGGTATTGACTAGCACCGTGGTTAGGTGGGCACATTGTTCAAATTAGCCCTTGGCTACTGTGTTGTTATCTGTCTTCCCTGAATCCCCTTTGAGCCAGATGCAGCCATCGTGATCAGACGCATCCATTGTGGTCGCCACTGGTGGTTATCACTTGAACAGGGTTACAGGAAACACAGGTCAGGTTGGGGGTGGGGGGAGCACACTGCCACAGTTAGCTAAAGAAAAAGATGCCTTTCACATGGCTGTACAGCTTTTTGACAGGTTAATGTGCAGATGATTCTGTGTTGGAGAAGAGGGCACTTTCTGTATGCATCCGTGCAGCCATGTACTTAACAACTCACATTCCTCTTTCACATTCTTCAAACTCTACATATCCAGGCAAATTTTTGCAGAATTCTCAACTGCCAGGAATTAAACTATGATGCCATAAAATGCCTTTGCCATCTGTGAGTGAATAAGTCATACTGAAGTTTACTTCCCCAAAATGTGCCTGCTGGTTACTTTTGTACTGTAGCAATACGCTCTGAAATTATGCCAGTTTATTTTAATTACTCCAGCTTATTATTCAGACCACACTCTGAAGGAAGGCAATTATCTGTAGACAGAAATGCAATATTGTAGTAGATGAGCCTTCTGTGATTAGAACAGTAAGAACAATATTAATCATATTATGAGATATTACAATTTCTACTTCCTTGGATCAGGAGGAAAGAGAGAGACACAATTAAATTTATTGCTGTATAAATATGTCATGTTTATTCAGCCACTAGATAAGCAATCTCTCATTTTTAATCATCCTGGATTGAAATGCATTATTTTTTTCTTGAAATGCAAGATTTTTTTTCTTAATCAGAAATCCTTTGGAGGATGCTTTCCTGGTAGATATCACAGCAACTTCATTGGAGCTACCTCAACATCTGTTCCTGTGTTATGAGAGATGTATGGACCTTTTCTTTTGAGAAGATGAAAATAATTGTATGGTTATGAGGGATTTTTCTACACCTATTTAATAAAACAATGCTATCCACTGTTACTTATGAATTTATTCTGTCGAGAATGGAACAAATCCTCCCTTATCAGAAAGCAAAGCAGTAGAGTTGAAAAGAGAGCCAAGCCAAGCTTTTGAGTGTTCCTTCAATGCTTCAGATCTGTATACTTCAAGAATATTTATTGATGACTCAGTGGGCTGGAGAGAATTCCTGGAAAAGAGAGAGACAATATTAAAATTTGAGATCTAAGGAAACCCCTTTGGGTCTGCAGGTGCAGATGTGCTCCTTAATGGATATTTCCAGTAGGAACAGGATCATGATTTCACCATTTCATATGTCCAAACATGCCAATTACACCTTAAAAATTTCTAGCACATATTATTACTTCCTTATGAGTCAAATTAATATTTCCCCACACCCCAGGCAGATATGATATATATATGATATATGATATCTGAAACATATCAGATATTATCCTTTTTTTTCCTCCAGACTGATAGGAAATCATGTCTAGATAACATGGATTCTTATTTTCCCTCCTGAAAAAGTTCATCTTATGTGTAATGTGGTACAGAAATAAACATAAAATTAGATACAAAAATGCAAAAGCAATCTTTTTACATCTTTGAACAAAGAAAAAGGGTTTCTTTATGTTATTACACTTAAGCGCTTCATCCATCTCAGGTCATGTTATTGACATGGCTAAGCTTAGAAGACTGCTCCAGGAGTCCTGTTAGAAAATATACTGATTTGTGTCTAATTATAAAAAAATAGTAACAATCTACTACAATTTGGGAATATTGCTTTCTCTGTCCATTCAGTTTTGAGTGCATGCTGGCACTGTGAGCTCAGTTTGGTCTCTAAGTATGTGAGAATGCATGCAGTTGCACAGTTGAGCATTTTCGTTGAAGCTTAATGGTTGGAAAGGCCCAAGGAGCTGATGGTCTTTGTCAAATAATAACATATGGATTTGATCACAGGATAAGTCACTAACTTCTAGTTACGTACCATCTAGACATTTAGTTTGAGCTGGTTGTCTAGGATCCTTCTTCAATCGGTCAATAGAGAGGCACAAACCAGACATATATTCCCAAAACATATACATGTTAGATGTGTTGAATCCATTGGTTGAGCACACCAAATGGTATTAAGACCTAGAAGGAATGTGAAACTACGTGAGACAGATCCCACCAAAGGCTCAAAGAAGATCACTTTTATTTATATATTAACTCCCAGAAGCAGAGAGCATCTGTTTTTATGCAAGATCTGATGTCGCAAAGTTTTGGCATTTGACCTGGACATGTCATTTACACCATCATAAAAATTAGTATTGGTAACAGTATTTATAATGAGTTTTGCAAATGTAATTTGTATAATACATTGCTCTGCATCCTGGGAATCTGATGCAGCATGGTAAATTTGGGTTGTGCACATATTTGTGTTAGCAAAATGTAGAATAAAAACCATATGCCCCCATCAATAGGATTTTTTTCGTTAAATATTTGGTCAAAATTAATCGGACTGTAGGAACAATATGAGGCTAAAAACCTAGATGCCAGAGTGCTTGAAGGGATGAATAAACCATCCAAGAAAATTCAATATCTTAATACCCAGAATACTATGAAGATCTCAGAGGCCTTTTTCAAAGGCCTTTACAGAATGAGGGAATGGATGATAGGAGACAGCTGGTGGCAGGAGGAGCAATGGGAATTGTACTCTCTGTTTTACTTCTGCTTTCTGCTGGTGTAAGACTATTGGTGCCATATTGTGTATTGTACTGGCATATGTGAGATCAGAATTTGACTGTTGTAGAATCATGAAGAGGATTAAAAGAACTGTCAAACAGGATGTCCTACCTGGAGAGAATAATTATGGTATCTGATATTTGAGATCATTAGAGAAGTTTTTGTTTTGTTATCATGGATACATGACTCTGACATTACAGATAATGTCTATTTCATCTTTACTTTCTATTTTTCTTTTTTTTTCTGGTGAGATGTTGCTTTTATTACTTTAGTGATGTTGATGCAAAGTAACATTTTATTCCTTTTGTTAATGTGTTCAGATAATTAGGGGGTTACATTAGACTACTGTGAGTTCTTGTACTCTTCTGTGGTTATGATCAACCTTAGCAAAATGAAAATTGAAACAATATCTAACAGAAGCCAATGAAAAGGAGGGAGAAAGCAATTTAGCTGACTAATTAAGAGCCCAATCTGTGTGATGATGGGACAATACTTAGCTCAGAACCACTTAGCCTTTCTGTTTTTGTCCACTTAAGAGTCCATTATACCATATTCAGCATAGAATTATATACTCCAGGGAACGTACTCGGCTGAAGTACCAACATTTCTTCTATCTTCAAGGTACATGGCCCTCATTATACCCCTAGAGTATGTAATTATCTTGTAACAGCTACACACCTTGGTGCGTTTTTATGATCTCCTTAAAATGTTATATTTATTCTTTTCTTCTAAAGCCCCAGGCAGGCAAAAAGTTGGCAACAGAATGATTAAGGTACATTGTTACAAACCTAGAGATTTGAGTTTCAGCCCACTTGAACTTATGTGGAGAGCTTCCTCCAGCTGGCAATGTTTTAAATGAGAATCTGATCCCCTGTCTCAGCTAAGTGGTTAATATTGAGTCTAATGGGGTGATCTGACCTCTTGCATAGGGTCAACCCACAAAAGAAATTGGCTTGCTTCTACTATAATATCCCAGCAGACTACTTGAGCTCCTGGGAGACCTTTAACCTGGTATTATTCAGAGCAAAAGTCATCAACAAACTTATTATCCAAATCTATCTGATCCTGTGGCTGTTAAAGATAATGAAGGTGTTTTCTAATGTCTTGGGGGGAAGGAGGTTGATCAAGTGCTATAGGTTTTGACTGCCTTCACATATGAAAAAGAACCTGTGCCATCCTCAATTCCCTTTTTTTTTTCTGAGCAAGCTGTAGTTGAACTCCCCTAAATGAAAAGATGTTCTTCAAGCATTCTTGTCCAAATTTTTAACCTGTATGTAGTTTCCTTTACATTCATATTCTTCTGAATAAAAACTCAGAAGATCCTGTTCCTGTCGCTTAAATTAGTGTGTGCTTAAATGCTTTGCTGGGCAATGATATGGAATGCTCTGCTAGACATTAAATAAATAAAATTACCACATGCTGCAACAGCAGAAGAAAAGCCAGTAATTTCCATCATTCAGCTTTCCTCTATGGGCAAAACCATTTTTATATGACCTTAGAACATAAGAACAGAAATGTTTGCTCAGACAAAAGATCCATCTGTGACTGGTAAAAGTGAAACCTGTGAAGACACAAAATACTAGAGCAAACATTTCTCAGAATATTCTTGTGCTCTCCAAGAATGTTCAGCTTAGCTGTGTTTGATACCCCTCAATAGATTTCAGATCCATGAAGGTGTTCAATCACCTCTTAAACTCCTGTAAAAAATGTTTATCATCCAAAATATTCTGTGTAAGAAGGATCACAGCTTATCCACGCACTGAAAAGAACGACCTGGGTTTTGTTTGTTCATTTTGAACCCAGTACCCTGACTTGATTTGGCATCCTTTAATTCTTTACTGGCAGAAGCAGTGAAAATGTATTCCTATTTGCCCTCTTCAGTTGTAATTTTGTAGCTGTCTATCACTTGTCTCCTTAATTAGCTCTTTTTTAGGCTGACAAGTGGATGTAGTTGTTCCTTACTTGGTGGCTGTTCCATGGTTTTGACCATTCTTTCATCATCTTTCTATGTCTCCATAGTGCTGCTATATTCTTTCAGAGATGGCAGACCAAACCTTCCTGTTGTAATTGAGAGTTTTAAATGTCATCATGATACTATGTTCTGTTCTTTATTCTTTGGCAATATTTGCTTTTTGATCACTACTGAGCACTGAGGTGGTATTTTCATCATTATATGTTACAACACCAAAATCTCAGTTCTGGGTAGTAATGGTCAGCTCAGAGACGTCTTTTTTATGTAAAGGTAAGATTTATGCCCCTAAGTGTATCACTTTACATTTATCTACACCGAATTACATCTGCCATTTTATTTCTTAATCATCCAATCTCATTAGGTCCTTCTCCATTTTTCACCATGGCACTCATCTTTCCTATCCTGAAAATTTCTGAATGATCAGCAAACCTTTTTCACCTCATGGATCTCTCTCCTTCCCAAATCATCGATGGATGTATTTAATAGAACAGACCTCTGTAAAATGCTACCAGTGACATACTTCCCTTTTCACCCAGTGCTAGTGTTATATTAATTTTCCTTTTTTTGTCAGGGCAGAAGCATCAAACACAAGAACACTTTATCAATCACAAGATCTCAGGCAAGTCATTGTTTCCTGGCAAGGAGGGTAAAACACAGCAAGTCTGAATTCTTGGTTTAAATTTATCTTTGGAATTTTTTTCTGTTTTCTGTTACTCTCGAAGCTAATTCTCATTTCCTCCAGCTGTAAATCTATCATGACTTGCATTTAAACAAATACAGTTTTTTTCTGTGCTCATTTGAGAAACTGGAAAACTTCAGCCATTCACAGCAGAGTTTTAGAAGTTCAGCACTTGTACCATAGTAAATACAGAGGCCTTGCAGTGAATTGCATGGAGTTATTCCAGATTTACATCAGGAAGGCATAGAATTCAATCTCCCACAATGATTGTCATGCCACTTGGAGTTACTAGCTGTTAAACAGAGGTATCTATCTAATACATATTTACTTTCCATATATTCATGTGTTGCTCTTACCAGCACATTTATGGTCAGTCACAATATGTTTTTGCTGTTAATATGTTAGTTGCCAGTTGTGATTTATGAAAGTAAAGGCGTTCACATGTAATGGTAGAAAATAAAATCCTTTAGGTTTTATTCAGTGCTTTTAATCTTTTTAAGCAATTCTCCTAATTCTTGGTTTTTTTCTTGCTGTCTGTATGTATTGATTTTGTGTTGTATGGTTATTAACAAATGCACCCACCTGGTAGAATTTTAAAAATCAGAAACTAACAACACATAGAGAAATCAGTCAATCCTAAAAACTGTAGAAAGAAGAAACCAGTTAGATCACTTGTTTCACTGCCATGATGTCTCCAAGTAAATATTGATTGCTGCTTCATGTATATTCCCCTATAATTTGTTGAGAGTAGTTTTAAATGACCCATGTGATGAAGGTTCCTTCTACTCCCTGCAGAATGGAGATTGCTCTCAAGCCTAATAGATCTGCCACCTATGACTTTTCTCGTTACTTACCTTAAATGCTCCTTTTCTGTATCTAATTCCATTAATTCCTTTCCTAACTTTTATGTGGCTTGCCTAGACACCACAGTGAATGTAATTCCAACTTTATTGACTAGGATGTGGTCTGGCTTTCAGTAGTGCCAAGTAACCAACCATTAATTATTCTTGAACCTCACAGATATATTCTGACTTACCAAAGGTGCACAAAAATGCAGGTTCTGATCTACTAATTCAGCTGTGGGTGTGCAACACATCTGCGGCTTATCCAAGTTCATTCACACTATTTTGACAGTGCAGGTTCAAGGACCTCTGTACCTGTTATGTGGTTGGTGTGTACTTGTCACATTGCTGATCAAGGTGACAGAGTTTGTAGAGCATGCCATAGACCAGCTTTGCCTCACTGTCTACACCATCTTTTTCACTTGGTGTAAAATGGCATAACTTAAAAGAAATAGCCATGGACCTATGAATATTTACATCAGCCAATCTATCCTAGAGAAAGAAGCCTGCAGTGAACAGGTAAAAGGCAGTGCAGACCTACAGAAAAGGCCTGGTTTGGTTTTAGTGCTAGATCAGCTAAAGGGTTCATTAAAAATTGCCTTTCAGTGTTCCACAGGTTTCGCACTGCTCATATGCAAACATTCGTTCTTACTTGGATATTTAATACTTAACCTCACGGGGCCATAGCTCTGAGCCAGATCTCTGAGCTGAGTCAGTGAGTTGTTCAGTAAGGGTTAATCAAAACCTCAGAGGGATTCACTAGCAAAGTCGAAATTACAATAGTTACCTACTTGGTTTGGGGCTCTGATATCTTTTGTACTTTGCAGTGAACTCCTTTTAGTTGTTGTAAGATCTTGGAAGTCTTCTGTTTCTAAATCTTCCCATGTTTTGAAGGTAAGAGGTGAGGAATTAGTCTAGTTTCTGTGTGATTCACATGGAGGCTATATGTCTATCAGGTACTAGTAGGAACTATTAATCGTAATGATAAGCCAATATCAAGATGATACATTATCTAAAGGAATGTGCTGTACCTGTTGCACACTGATGTGAGATTAAAAATAAGCACTGACAGCTCTATGATTTAACCTCTTTTAAAAATGACAGCTAGGGACTCATTTTGTATTTTCCCACAAATACCCTTCTGGTTGTTTATTCAGTATATCTCTAGCATCTGAAAATAGTACTGTTCCAGAGTCTGTCTCAGGTGTGTTACTTTGGTCTGTCATGTGAAGCCCTTGTTCATGCAAACCAGACAACTCTGGATCCAAGCCAGAATTTTTCCCTTTGCTGATAGCTGTGGCTAAGTTTGGACGTTTTCCCGAGTCAAGACCTTACTGCCACATTCTTTTTCAGATTGTCTTGTTGTTTTGTTTCTTATTGTCCTGTTGCAATATATTTTTGTTTCTATTTCACTTTATCTATCATGTCTATGGTGATATTTTCTTTCTGGAAATTTCCATCCATTGAATATGTATGTGTAAATTTGCTTTCCCTCATCTCGTTACTTGCATTTGGTCAAGGTGAAGCCTGTGCTGATCCCTGCTCATTTTTCTAACCTGTCTCTTTCCCTTTGTATAATTTTCCCTTTCTCAGTGGTGTTTGCAAAACATCTCAATTCAGTTGGATCCACAGACTTTAATTAATGTCCTGTTTGTTTCCTCTTCAAGACCATTAATAATGCTGTTAAGTAAAAGCAGGCCTAACACCAGTCCCTTTCTTCCTGCTGAATACAGCATCTCATTTTAATGTATGATTATTTATTCTTACCTCTTGTTTATGATCCTTTAGCCAGTTCTCAGTCAACATGATATCATTCCTTTTTGAGCCATGGTATGAATGATTGTGATTCAAATTTAAAACAATTCCTGGAAGAAAATAAAACAAAAGCTAATAAAAATATCCATAAACATTGTTAGTGCTTGCTTTATTGCAGGTTTGTGTAAGTCTTGTAAAATAAGTTTATTATCTGTTTTTCTATGTAGTCTTCTGTATTGAGGTCCCCGTCTCTAGAGTTGTTGCACTGGATTTGTGCCCTTGTAATGAAAGCAATGGTGAAACTGGTACAAATAAACAGAACTACTCCTATGAAATACAAAGCACACTGGAGTCAAGAGCCAAAAGCACAGCTGGTATTATTTGTTATAGCTTTAATGAAATTAATAATTTTAAGTCATTATTTTTAAATCAGGAAAATTAAGCATTGGAATGACCCAGTATGGCATTTGGAAGATTTTTATTTGTGTATCTTTTCATCAGGACTAGGTATCTTATTTGAATACATTTCCTTAACATCTAGCTCAGCCAAAAACTATGGCTGTATTTGCAAATGTGTAAGGTCCTTTGGCTTGTGCTCTGCAGGTGGTCAGTCAAGATTAACATTTATGATTTCTTTTCACCTTGAAAACTGATGATTATGTTTGATACCAGCTAATGTTCTTCTGTAAAATCTTCTTCATAAATGGAATTTATACATATAATTAAAATACAATTTTCTGTGATATTTCAGTATTACTTTTCTGCGATTATTTAGATCAATAGCAGTATAATCGTAGAATCATAGAATGATTTAGACTGGAAAAGACCTTCAAGATCATCGAGTCCAGCCATCAACCATGTCCACTAAACCATGTCCTGAAGTACCCCGTCTACTTGCTTTCTGAATACCTCCAGGGATGGTGACTCAACCACTTCCCTGGGCAGCCTATTCCAATGTCTGACAACCCTCTCGGTAAAAAATTTTTTCCTATCTAACCTAAATCTCACTTGCCGCAACTTGAGGCCATTTCCTCTCATCCTATCTCCAGCCACCCCTCTTCAGGTAGTTGTAGAGAGCTCCCCTCAGCCTTCTCTTCTCTAGACTAAACAGCCCCAGCTCCCTCAGCCGCTCCTCATAAGACTTGTGCTCCAGGCCCCTCACCAGCTTGGTTGCCCTTCTCTGGACACGCTCCAGCAACTCCATGTCTTTCTTATAGTGAGGGGCCTAAAACTGAACACAGTACTTGAGGCACAGCAAGAGTACAGTTGTGACTGTCACCATTGATGCTTGCACAGATTTGTTCATCCTGACTTTTTGATATTCTGGGATTATTTTTACACTTAATTAGAAGTACAGGTCTGTGCTCAGAGCATGGCAAGGGTTGCTTTGAAAGCATCAAGTTTTTCCTCCACAGCTTTGCAGCATCCCAGAAATACTGGGAGTGAGTTTCTTTTTCACTTTTCTTCTTGTAATGTAGGATGAAAAACGATGAGGTAATTTGCCAGCCTTTATGCAACTGGCAGATGGGTTATATTAATATCATAAGAACATATTGTTCCCAATGCCTGCTTAAAAGCAGAAATGCTATATCAGGCCTGGATTCAGCAGTGCCAAGGCACGTGCCTGTATTTATTCCTCTTTAGTGAAGTAGTTATGTACATACTTAATTTAATTGAAATGAACAAACTAACTGGTTTTCCTCTGAGCTGAAACACTAGCAGCACATGAGAAAGTTGATTTTCTTTTGCCAATGTTTTGCTTCTGATTGTTTAATAACATTCTCTGACCCAGAATGACCAAGTCCTACACACAGCTTTCCTGGAGTAACTACAACAACACTATGTTGATATTTGGGTACATGAAAGATTATAAGTAAGAGCCAGGACTTGTCATAGAAGATGATTTCAGTTGCTGAACTGTGATCTAAAGTATGTGTAAGACATCCAATAAGGTTGAGTATCATCTCATACATCGAGGTGCCAACTCACTGTGAACATCATCTCAATTCTGTTGATTGTACAGTCACTGTACAGATGTACATATAGATATGCATACTATTCCTCCACACTTCACATTACGGAGAGAGTTCTGACTAGGTAGTGAACTCTTAAATTCAGAATAGATGTTTTAGTACACAGTTAATGAACAGTCTGACACATCAGTTGCTTTCTCATAACTACTATCCTATATAAGCACCTCTGATATTTTCTACAGGTATTGTTACATTCATCTGTATGTGCTAATAGCTCTAAGATACCTATAACATGCCTTGATAGTATATTGCTACTGCAAACCCTCACCTCTACTGTTTAGAGGGACTCAGAAGTCTGCAGATGATGAAATGTTCTTATTGACAGAGATCTGCAGAACATTTCTCCTTCTCTTCAATGGCCTTGGTCCAAATAGAGCAAGCAAGATTTATTCTTTTATCTAAAAATCACACTGCCAACAGGGAAAGTACAAAAGGGAATATTTCTGACTAGATTGTATCTTCCTTAGCTCTCCTTCCACCTGTGCAGCAACAACAGCATTTCTAAGCTTTGAACAAGGTGCATTAAAATTAAAACTGATTTATTTAAAAACCTGTTACATTTCAGCAGCTGTAGTCAGGACACAGATCATAAGGGACCAGGGGGAGGTGAAGAGCCTTTTTTATCTCCTGTGAATGTCCTGGGCAGAAAGCATTACTTGTATTGCAAGGTGACAATTAAACAACAATAACTTAACACAAACATAAGCACAGGAGTTGCACTTTTGTTTTCTTTCTCTTTTCTTCCAAAGAGAAGGATTTAACTGTGATAACAGGCCATTTCTAGAGGATTAACAACCTGTACCTTTAGCCAATCTGTCTGTTCACAGGCTCTCTCTGCATTCTGTTCAGCTATGTAACTCCGTCTTGCAAAATGGATTGAAACAAGGAAAAAAGAAAACCACTGTTGCTCTGATTCTTGAAGTTGTTCTGCATGGAACATTTTATTAATATTATTTATTTATTTATGCACGGTGTTACAGCATGGAAAGCTTTTGGCTTCATTATGTCAGGCACTGTATTGACATATAACAAAAAAGACAGTGCTTGAAAACTTTAGTGTCTGATCAAATACCTATTGTGGTTACCTTATAACTGTGGGGCTCAAGTATACAGCTAGGTGCTGATTTTAGGAAATGTAGGAGCCTTTTCCTCCAAATAAAACAGTTTTAGGTGAAACAGAAAGGCAGGAAGGTGAACACTGTGATTTCATTGCTCCTGCCTTTAGGAGACAGCTAACCTTTCAGAGGCAGGGACTGTGGAGAATATATTCATCAGGGAGGGGAAGAACACTGATGGATTTACTAGTATCTTCTTTTTATTTTATTACCAAAACAAACAGCTGTCTTTTTGATATACAATTCCATAGGTTGGCTCATAGAACATGTAAGGTGAAACACTGTCAGGACTGAAATATAATCACCTTTGACTTCAGCAAGGCCAAGATTTCAATCCAGAATGGGTTTCAGTCAGTGTTTTAGCTTAAGCTTAGGTATTCAAAGGCTGTGTTCTCTATTCATATGGTTTTGTTGGGTTTTGGGTGGGATTTTTTTGTAATGAATCATTACATCCAATACCTTTTGAACTTATTGATGAATTTCAACCAAATATGTCAGGCAGGCAGTTCTCTCTCCTACAGCTTCACAGAAGTTGTCACCTGGGTAAAGGACAAATATTTAAATACTGCTCCTAACTGCAAAAAGCCAGTTCAGTCCCTTATCTGTTTCAAGAGGAAGCAGCCAGTAAGCAAATACGTACTGGGCACTGTGTACAACTATATACAGACAGCACTTGAATGTGTGTGATCTAGGATCAAATGTACATGAGATCAGATACAGAATCCCTGCCATTTGTTTAGTGAAATATTTAAAGGATGTTGGGGGATGTTAAAGGAGATTAAGGGGTAATAAAAATATGTAAGGTGCAGAGTCAGTTCCAGTTCTCACTGACCTTGTGATTATAAAAGACTAATAATTCCCTATAGCATCTAATCTCTTTCACACTCACTTAATTCTACTGGACTTTCCCTTGGAAGGACTTAAGCCAAGATTTTTACTTCAAAATAAGAGAGATTTGAGGAAAGCTACATATCTGTCATATCTAAAAGACATGATGGTCTCTTGTATTTCCAACTAACAAATCAGTAACCGGCTCTTTACTGAAAAGCTGGCCTTGGATCTTACCTGTCTGTTGTTCCTGTTCCTCTGTTGACACATGTAACACTTTCATAGTAGTTTATAGTGGGATTTTCAAACTAGGCTAAGTCTACAGTAGAGAGAACAACTTACTGCTAACAGTAAAAAACAATACAGGTAAATCCACAATTGCTGAGGGGCTGCACCCTTAGAGGCTTGGTTGCTTAATAGAATACAGAGCCCTAATCAATGTTATCTATAAATCTGTAGGAGCAGTCTCTGCTAAGGGACATTTCTGTCAGTGCCAGCACAGAGAGTGGGGGGGGCACCAAAAGTAGCCAAGGGGAGATGCTGAGGAGGGAAAGTCCTGAGACATGACTCCCATATGCCTTATTCTGACCTGTGGGGAGACAGCAACATTCAAAAAGGAACCAGATCTGTGGTCCATTTCTTGTACTGACACACTTGCACCCACTCTGGCTTATAAAATATGTCTCGAGACCGCTGCAGTGATTGATGCTGGAAGACTGGGTAGTACAGCTACCCAGAGTGTATTGATTCAAGCTGAAATTCTTTTTTCTACTGGAGGAAATGTTATTACATATGTATTCCTGCTTTCCCAGATTAACTCTTAGAGCAACTTGTGAGGTACAGGTTATGGCAGCTGCCTTGGTGGTATCTGATGATGCAGTTCATGTCCTTTCAGAGAGAGAACTGGACTGACCGCAAAACTCTTATCATGTCTGGGTGACCCTTTAACTACATAACTGCATGACAAAAGGGAACATTGACATGTCCTTTTGAAATACATTGTGTATCAGTGTCCAAACTACTACATAGGTGTGGAAAATGTGTGCTAGCCTGACTTGCTGCTGGAAGGAGTGCCTCACACTGAAAAATACATGGGGCTTTGGTACTGCCAAGTTTTACACAGTTTGGCCTTGGCACCTTTACTAATAATTGCTACTCTAAAAATTCAGGATCTGTGGATGCTATCTATGTTATAGGGCTTGAGGGCTATGACAGTAAGATTTAGGCGTACACTTTCTCTGATAAATCTAATCTATGGCCCACCTTCCTTCCAGATTGCATGTTGCTGGAGTGGAGCAAATCCTTGTACAGCTGAAATCAGTATTCACCTCCTTGGCTGTGGTAGGATGCTAATTATTCACATGTACTGTGAAAAAATTAACACTTGCTCAGACATGAGGTGGCAAAAGAGCTATTGGTCCTTAAAGATTCTGTAGCAGCTGCCACAAATCTGGAAAAGTTCCTCCAGGTAAAAGCACAACCCCATCTATTGCCTTATTTCTGGGCTTCCTCAGTCAGCTGGGACTAATTAAGATAACGGGGCTATAACATGGCAGTAGAAAACATTTCCTGGCTCTTCTGGGTAGCTGGTTTGTTGGGGTGGGTTTTGATGCATTATGAGCGGGAGAGAAATGGAGCATGTTAATGCTACTGGCTAGGGAGAAGGGGAAGTTGCGGAATTCAGTGCTCTGCTAGAAACTTGCCCTCTTAATGAGGTGATCATAAAATGCCAATTCCCCAAAGCTAGCACATATTTTTGTATGGTGTCTTTATTTTTATATTCGGTAGGGATAGCTATTTTTCTAGTTTCTCTGACAGCAGGCTGACCAAATACTACTCAAAGGAGTGTTGTGGCTGCTCTATGCTTTCCTCTTTCCTTTGGCTGTACAGTTCTCAATTAGCTTTTAAGTTGCATTATAGATCTGCTAACAGTTGTGCAGTTAAATCATTAATTACCTTCTCAGTCAGTTGGGAACTCAATTTCACTTTGGTTTGCAGTTTGTGCTCCACAGTAGATTACTTAGCTAATCCATAAACATCTTCAGACAATATAATTTAAAGAAGTTAATGACGAGGAAGTTCAGACAATTTTATCACAAAATAATTCTTAGTTAGGCTTGTGAAATAAACTGTTTATGAGGGAGAGGTTTTTAGCTATGCAAATATCAGGCCAGTCATGTAAGCAAATGGAATGAAAAATTTGTGTGAGGTTGTGGGGGTTTTTTTTCCCCAATGAGTAAGAAAACTATTATTATTATTATTTTCTGTCTAAAAGATTAAAGGAGAAATTAGGATTCAGCAGAATAACTGGACTGGGAGCCAAAACATCTGAGATTGTTTCTAGCTCTGTTCCTGACCTGTGTTCTAAGCAAATCTCTGTGCTTCTGAGTTCTGGTTTATTTTTCACCCTTTGTCTTGTTTATTTTTCACCCTTTGTCTTGTTTATTTAAATTAGAAAATCTTCAGCACAGTCTGTTTCTGTTGCCTATATATTTACACCTACCACAGTACAGTCCTAATTTCAATTTGCATGCTAAGGAAATACTCTATTGCTGCTAATAAATGTACATTCAAATGCAGCAAACTTCTAGGTGTATTGTGGGTTTTGTCTTGGGATGGGGGTGGAGGCAAAGGTTTCTACTGCAAGCTTTTCAAAGGCTGTTGATTTCCTAATTAATCTAATTCCTCTAGTGAGTTTCAATGCTGCCTCATTCCAAACATTATTTGTTTCAGAGTATGAAGGCCTGGACTTGTTTCTCTAGACAGGAGAGCAAAGCTACCTAGAGAGACTGTTATCACCCTGCCTAAATTGTAAGAATAACAGTAGAGAGAGGCAGAGATTTTTAATAGTGCCTGATGGTCATTTAGCAGGGAGCAGGAAGTCCAAGAGGAAAATTTGGAGCTGGTGCTAAAGGATGTTTGCTAAAATAAATTTTAAAAAGAAACATCCACTAGATAATTATTTTCTCAGAACTGCTAAGGCACTGCTGCTAGAGGTGTAAAGCATTTAAAATTAAAGCTGTCACTTTTCCACGTGTTCTCAGATAGGGGTATTCTTAACTTTCCCTCCCAAACAGACTGAAGAACAAATTGGGAACAGGCCTCTGACCTGTTTTGCTGTGCTAGTGACAGAAATGTTGTCATGGAACAATTATTTTTCTCATGAGTTATGAAACTGAAGAGGAGATAGGAGTTGAGAAACTGGTGTGTGAAAATGGGAATTGAATTTCAGTGAATGGAGATGTTCTCCCTCATCCAGGACAAGATGGGTGATAGTGCTGCAGACTCAGCCTCTCTCATCCAAAAGTGTAATGGAAGGAGGTTTTACGCCTGGGAGGAAAACAATGTGAAGACAAACAGAAAGGCAGGCTGAGCCATGCAGAATTGTTGTAGACAAGTTGACAGGGTTTCTGACCATCTCCTTTATGGATCTGAGATTTATTCAGATCAATGCTGAACAGTTAACAACATAGCATTTCAAATAAAATGGTATGGTGTATAAAATTGAATGAAAACACAGAAGCTATACACAGGACTTTGGCTCCTCTGATGCAATGTTACTTGGTTTTGCATTTGACTCCCTGCTGTTCACTGGGACAGGCCAGCATGCAAAAGGTTCTTTATATTCCTTCATTAATAATTTGCTTCCATTATGTCAAGCTATCTTGTTCCTCTTGTGCTGTAAGAGGGTGAAAGAGCTCTATTTTGTAATTATAATCATTTTACTATTATGCTAAAAAGGAAATGTTTTGTTAGTAATACAGAATTTTCTCAGTCTTCTGTAGTCCAATTTTAGCCATGACTCTAGACAGTTGACTGATTTATTAACAATTGTGGTGTGTTGACCCTGGCTGGATGCCAGGTGCCCACCAAAGCTGCTCTACCACTCCCTCTCCTCAGCTGGACAGGGGAGAGAAAATAGAACAAAAGGCTCGTGGGTCGAGAATAAGGACAGGGAGAGATCACTCAGCAATTACTGTCATGGGCAAAACAGACTCAACCTCGGGAAAAATTAATTTAATTTATTACCAATCAAATCAGAGTAAGGTAATGAGAAAACAAAACCAAATCATAGAACACCTTCCCTGCACCCCTCCCTTCTTCCCGGGCTTTACTCCTGATTTTCTCTACCTCCTCGCCCTGAGTGGCACAGGAGGATGGGGAATGGGGGTTATGGTCAGTTCATTGCATATTGTCTCTGCTGCTCCTTCCTCCTCAAGGGGAGGACTCCTCACACTCTTCCCCTGCTCCAGCATGGGGTCCCTCCCATGGGAGACAGTCCTCCATGAAGTTTTCCAATGTGAGTCCTTCCCACGGGCTGCAGTTCTTCACAGACTTCTCCAGCGTGGGTTCCCCGCAGGATCACAAGTCCTGCTAGAAAACCTGCTCCAGCATGGGCTCCTATCTCCACGGGGCCACAGGTCCTGCCAGCGTGGAGTCTTCCCTGGACTGCAGGTGGATATCTGCTCCACCATGGACCTCCCTGGGCTGCAGGGGGACAGCCTGCCTCACCATGGTCTTCCCCACGGGCTGCAGGGGAATCTCTGCTCTGGCACCTGGAACATCTCCTCCCCCTCCTGCTTCACTGACCTGGGGGCCTGCAGGGCTGTTCCTCTAACATATTCTCACTCCTTTCTCCAGCTGAAGTTGCTGTACCTCAGCAACTTTCCCTTCTTAAATCTGTTATCCCAGAGGCACTACCACCATCACTGATGGGCTCGGCCTTGGCCAGCAGCGGGTCTGTCTTAGAGCCGGCTGGCATTGGCTCTGTTGGACACAGGGGAAGCTTCTGGCAGCTTCTCACAGAAGCCACCCCTGTAGCCCCCCCGCTACCAAAACCTTGCCATGCAAACCCAATACAACAATGAACTATTAGATAGGACTGAAGAAAGCAGCAATACATGTTACAGAAACAGTAAGAAAATGCACATTATTTCACACAAAATTTTCAATTTTTTATTACATTTCAAAAGCTGACATTTCAGTGCAGGATAATACTGAAAAACAAAAAGGAAGAACCTGAAATGTTTTATTAATGTTTTGGGGTTTAAGCTTTTTTCTCTGAAAATGCAACTTGACAAAAATTGTGTCAGTCTCAGTATTTTGATGATGTCAACTAGCTCAGCAATGTATAGGATAGTATCTGATTTTTTCTTTTCTCCTATTTGCAGATACTTTTTTCATTTTTCCTGCTTTTAGGAAAGGATTTGTGATTTTTAAATATTTGCAAAAGTGCTTCCATTCTGGCTGGCGAAGCAACTACAGGAGCATCATCACCTCTTTTCCTAAAGGCTGAAGGGAGTTGATACATGCCAAATTAATTGCCCAAATAATATGTTTATCCCTCAGCCAAAATGCAGGCACATGATAGGCTTCCCTCTGACTACACTAATGGTTGCACCTCTTGCACATTCCTGAGAATCTGTTGTGAATCCTTTCATCTGACTAAAAGTCATGTCAGGGGGACCATCTGTATATTCTGTCACATTTTTTACCATAGCTTTTGCCATTTAAGTGTCTTATAATAAACCTCGTGACCTACCTCACAGTGTGTTATGCTAACAGAACTGGCCTGCATGGTGGTTGTGAATTATTTGGATCCTTGATGTGTGAGGAAAGGCTTACCTGGCCATGTTTTTCCCTGTTTCTACTTTCTCAGCAAAGAAAGGTAACCAGGCATTTTGCACAAAAGAGTTTGTATTTTTCTCAGAAACTTCCAAGGAAAGGGAATTATACACAGCTTCCTGAAGTCTTTATAAAAGGGTTGGCTTAGCACAATAGACCTAGTACAAAGGCAGCTTTATGTTCCACATGGCAAAGATATTAAAGCTACTGGCTTTGCTTTCTTTCCTTTTTTTTTTTTTTTTTTTTTTCCTGGAGATAGGTTACAGAAATTTAGCTTTAAAAGAAAAACTCAAGAAGGTAAATTCACTCTGTACTGGATCTCTTAAACAAACAAGTCATCCTTTCCCAAGGAGGATTTTCTATCTGAATTGTTCCCTCTTGTTGATGAAGAGTATCTGTAGAATTTGGCTCTCCTACAAGTACAACCATGAATAATGCATGGTGACTAGAAAAGAACGGACAGCAAATAACAACAGGAAACAAATACCACACTTTGCAGGACAAATTTCCAGGTGCACAATAATTCCTTCTAAAATCTGTGAACCTCATGGGATTCTCATATATTTTCATGAACACCTGCAAGCAATAAATATCCTGATGCCGCATATTGCAGCTGAATTTGCTGCCTTCATTTGTGGGGGGGGAGAAATCATGTTCATATAACTCATCTATCTCCTCTGTCAAGCTCCTCTGCTCTGCTTCGCGGTTCTGCAATTCAGTGTAAATAGTGGGATGGTTTGCAGCTACCACACACACTGAACAGCCTCTTGCAGGGATCATGTTTGCAGGTAGGTAAAGTATCACCGCAGAACCTGATTAAGTTTGTAGGGAGTAATGGACATGCTGTTGATAGGAGTCTGCTAAGGGACTGATCCTTTCTTCTTTCTCCCATTCAGGCATTCCACATCCAACCGGTGTAAGAAAGGGTGATATTAGCACAGCTTGTTTGAGTTTACCCTGCAGTGAGGATTTATTACACCCACTACTGTAATTTCTCACTCTCTGCCAATACTACAGAGTCTTATATTGAGGTAACATTGATAAGGCCGTGACAGCAGTGGCTCTAGGAGTTAAGACTCCCCAGCAGATAAAAGAGGATATTTGTGCCTTTGTGGACAGGACCCCACCATTGACAAAACATCTTTGGGACACAACACAGGCCTTGTCTATGAAAAACTAAAGTAATTTGTGATACATGATTTTAGTTAATGCATTTGCAACAAATGCTGTGAAATTTTTTCAGTTGAAAAAGCCTTGAACTAAAAAAAATAAATATGGATATTACCAAAAACTTGTGACTTGCAGAGAAGTGCTGCAGTGGAATCTGATAGGAAAGTCAGAGAAACACCTTCCAGGGTGGCTGAAGTTGGCAATTGAGGTAAGAGAGACAGGGTCATCGGATCAGCAGGTTGTAATCCAACTCAAGCAATGTCGTTTGACTGATATGAAATTTGCACTTTTGTGATTTTGTATTCAATTTAGTCAATGAGAATACAACCCTTTACTCCACTCAATTCCAGCAATAGCAGCAAAGTAAGAGAAAATCCCATTGCTTTTGCTTTAAGTGTATTGAAATAGACTCAAGAGAACCTCAAAGGTACAGGTAATGTTGTGTGCCTGCAAACAATGGATCCAAGAAAATGCCCCAAGGACAGGAAAAATATGTGAATCCCAGGAGATTTCCATCTTTCTGAGGGATAGTCCAAGTCTATGTACCCCCAAGCACCAGAAAAAAAAAAAGAAAAAGAAAAAAAAGACCTTTCTGGTTTGTACTTTTCAGTGTTCATGCATTACAACAGAAGAGAACTTAGATTTGAACACAGCTGCAGTATTTCAAAGTCTTGAGGAACAGGACAATACACATATATAATTCTTTCTCTATTCATTGTATTCTGCCCAGTTCTTCCAGAAAAAAAAATAATGCTTCACTTAATCCTGCTGGAATTCTCATTCCTCTCACCTCAGGGTAGACCAATGCCCCAGCTGATCAGTGTAAGAAACACTTCCCACAAGTATATCTGGGCTTGTTAATTTACCTTTGTGCCAAGGGGTATCTTCATGGCAGAGTGAGTGGGTCGAAGTGGCCTTTATGACAAATCCAAATATATCATGTTGTGGGATTTTTTTTCCATTAAATGCTTCAATAAGGAATGCACACACTTGGACAGTGCAGTGGCTTTATAATCTGTAAATGGAAAATCTGAAGTTCATTAATCAGGCTGATAACAACGAGAAAGTGGGACTCAGCCTATGGCTGTATGGTTTAGAACTAAAGCTTTTTGTTAAAATAAGTGGTGTATTTTGCATATTTTACTAGCTAAGAAAGCACTATGTAAATAGTATCAGACTAAGGAATAATACACAACATCTCCTTACTTGACAGTGCTATTCCTTAGTCTGATTTCCCAGACTGAGACAGAAGTTATGTATTATTGCAAGAAAGGCAAAAATACCCAGATGTGAGACAAGAAATGACTTAAAAGCGAATGAGCTGTTATTCCATGACAGTGCCTAGATTTCCACCTATCCACCTTTTTCAAGCCTGGTCTTGTTGTTTCATGTGAAAAGGCTTACCTGTACAGACTGATCTTAAATCTCAGCCATAGTAGATGAGAGGAGAGGGTTACATCTTCTTGCTGTCTATTCTCTTTAGTCATCAGTTGCAGAAAGATTGGCCATGAGGACTTCCTACTCCTTGGAGACGTTATTGCAGCCTTTCCAGTATATAAAGGGGGCTTATAAGAAAGATGGCGAAAGACTTTTTACCAGGTTCTGCAGTGACAGGACAAGGGGAAAAGGTTTTAAACTGAAAAAGGGTAGATTTACATTGGATATAAGGAAGAAATTTTTCATGACAAGGGTGGTGAGACACTGGAATAGGTTGCCCAGAGAAGTTGTGGATGCCCCATCACTGGAATTGTTCAAAGTTAAGTTGGATGGGACATTGAGCAACCTGATCTAGTGAAAGATGTCCCTGCCCATCGCAGAGAGGTTGTTCTAGCTGATCTTTAAAGATCCCTTCCAACTCAAATCTTCCTATGATTCTATGATTCACCTGCTGTGCAGAATATCTAGGTGCTGTATTGAGGGAAAATAACCTTCTCCACAAAGAAGCAACATCTTCCTGGGGGGAGCTGAGAAGGAATGTGGTAACTTGTTCTTATACCTTTGAAGCTATTCAGTGACATACTGTCCCTTAGTATTGTAGGATGCCATCTATTCTGTAGCTGGTGACTGCTTCTGTCTTAGAGCATTTGTAGTTAAAAGGCAGGGACTAGTATGTGGAATAAACAAAGCAGAGGTGGAAAGGGGAAGACACTTGGCAATGAAGACAGATTAATGCTGACTAGCTGCAAGCATACTTTGTAGCAGAGCAGTGACTGTGATCCCAAAGATTTTAAAACATTATTTTCCTTTCCGATTTGGACAGACAAAACAGCAGTTGAGCAGGGTAAGATGGATTTTCCACAAGGGAGAGAAAAGAGTCAGCACTGACAGAGCAGGCAGCAGGGTGAGAGGACATGAGGATGAGAAGTTGTCTTCACAGAGAAGATAACCAGAGTTCAGGGATGTCATTCTGGCTTTAGACTTCTGATTAGATTAAGTTGCAGTAGACCTAGGGGCAACTTTAACACACATGGGACCAGTTTAAAATTGGTTCCTGGGAAGGATGGAGTACCCTGCTTACCTCCCAGATGGGTGCCTGCTTTACTGTCACCACGCTGAAGTGGCAAGGAAAGCTCAAAGAAGGAGGGCAGGTGCGTAGTGAGCAAGGCCAGGAAGGGCTGGATCATTCCTTATGAGTGAAACAGGGTGAGAAAGCCATAATGATCTACAGTTGTAGCCCTGGGACCTAAGCTAGGCTGGTGGATGCTCAGGGCAAGGGGCTTCTGATTCATTAGGAGTCATGTCAAGCTCCTAAAGAAGGTGGTGCTGCATGCATGAGACCTAAGAGAAAGCTAAGGCCCACAAGAATGCCATGGCATGGAGAAGGGATGAAGACTGAGGGAGGGTTAGCACAGAGAAGGAACAAACCTGCTTTTTATGCAGAAAAGATGAACACATCAAGCTTCTAAAATAATATCTTTAATTTCTCCAAGTCAGCTTTATTTTGGTCAACAGCAAGGGTCATGACAGAGCGTTAACACTACACTGTGTACCAGTGTTTGCTGACTGCTGCACTGAAAATGCACTGAGCTGCTTGCAGGCTAGTGAAACAAATAATAATAATAAAAAAGATTAAAGTTTTGTAAACATGACTGCCCCATAATTCATGGATGATTTCCCTCAAAGTATATATTCTTCTAATGAGCCTCCTTTAAATGCAGTGATTGTAATTTTTGGTAAGCATTTTCCTTTTGAGAAAGCAATAAAATGTAAGTGATAACATCCAAAAAATCCTTATTTCAGTTGCAGTGCACAGTGTTTCTGACTATAAGTTAATGGTTTACATATTAATTTTCTCATCTCTCTGATGGGCAGAAAATTGCTTTAATATAAATGCAGTTAAATTTGTCATTTTATATCTATACAGCTTAAGTTCAGAAATTTATTACAAGCAGTATCAAATTGTTTCATAGCAATTTAGCAGCTTTTGTGGAAGAAAAATGTATCAAGTTGGAGGTTGAGGTAAAATTTTTCTCAGATTATAATTAATGTACTTTTTATGTTTATTGTCTAATCAATTATTTTAAAGGAGACTTGAGGAATGCAATAAAAGTGTTTGATTCTTGGAAAAGTTAGGCTGGGTTTCTCAGTGCACAGAGGGACGTGGTTTTTTTACCACCCAAATGAAAAGATTTAAAATTCACTTTTTACAAGTAAAAGTAAAAATGACAACAATTTTGGTTCAAAAACTCTCCTGCTGTTCCAGCAGGTGAAAGAATAATAAGGAAAATAATTTATCTATTTAATAAACAGCTTTCCTTTTGAAAACCATACTTCTCTTCCACTAATACTGTCAGCAGCTCAGCAAAGTAATAAAGCATGGCCTTATGCTGGAGGATTATATTATCAACTTCACTGAGACTGTTCAGAACCACTCCAGTGAAGGGACAAAGTCTGATCTTAATGTTAAGTAGTTCTTTGAGTTCATTTCTCAGCCAGTAGTAATTGATCCTGAAATGCTTTTGTACCTTGAATCATCTGTGTAGCACCAATGCTATCCAAACTGACTGTAGGTGTACTTACTCTTGAGCAGCACTTCAAAGACATTTTTTATTTGGGACTTGAATTCTCCTATCTAATCTGAAATCAATCCCATCCAATAATTTATTATTATTATTGTTGTTGTTGTTGTTGTTATTATTATTATTAAATTATTTTGCATCAAAAGCCATCCCTAGGCAATGCACTGTAAAGGACTATAGTTTAATGTCAAGCCTGAGAAAAGGTTATTACAGCAATTTCCCATACTGGAAAAGGGTCTCTAGAAGGAAAATGTGACTCTCTCTTGTGCCCGCCCTCTTTTTGGAAATTGTTCATGGATTTTCACTAGCTCTATTCTCTGTAACATCCAGTATAACTAAGTGTACCAGTTACATTGATTTGTGTTCTGCCTGCGTGATTCATGGCGTGCCAATGTGGTCATTATAATTGAGTTCCAGAATGAAGATAAGCAAGAAAAAGATAAAGTGATAACCTCGAAAAAGCTAGAGATTAATGAGGAGCACTTTAGTCCTGAAGAAGGCAGTGAATGCATGTTTGGGAAAGTTAGGTCTGTGTAAGAAGGGGGAGAAGGTAAATGGCTTTTACTATGTAAATATCAAAAAAAATCCCAGTGTACCATTGTACAGTTTAGGTAAGATTTGGGGAAAAAAAAGTTAAGTTTCTTCCCTTTCCCTTCCCTTCTGGCCCACTTCTCATCTTACATCACCTCCATTACTTTTCATTTTCACTCCTTTCCTTTCTGCTGCAGGGTATCATCTAATTATCAGAACAGAGTGAAGAAATATAACAAAATTTAAAAACTGTGGACTTGGTTTCTAAAGGCCTATATCCATTTCATAAAACATACTCATTGACATACTGAGTTTATCTTGCTTTAGCAATGACAAGGCACCCAGATTTAACTCCTATCTGTAAGAGAATATAACTTTCAGGGGAAAAAAAATCCAATCTGGACTTTAGAATTACCAGTGATGGTGAATCCATTACAAATTCCCCCAATCCGCTCTTAAATATACTACTGAGTTCTTTGCATTTTTCACTGTAAGGCTCATCTTCCAGTGAACTAATTCTCCAATTTTTCAATATCATCCTTGAATTTCATCTCCAAATTTGTCATAGGATTCCATTTACAGCATAGTATGGGTATCCTACTTTTTCTCAACTCATGTTTTGTCTTTAGCTTCAGGACTTTCTATACCTTTTGGTCATGGCATTTCTCTGATACCTCATGTTCATTTCATTGCCACCAAAAACTCAAAGCCTGTCCCATAAACTATTTTTCTGAGACAAAACTTGGAATCCCATGCACATAAACACCTTTGTTCCTAGATGTGTTGTCCCGGTTTCAGCTGGGATAGAGCTAATTGTCTTCCTAGTAGCTGGTACAGTGCTATGTTTTTGAGCTAGGTATGAGAAGAATGTTGATAACACCGATGTTTTCAGTTGTTGCTAAGTAATATTTAGTCTAAAGTCAAGGATTTTTCAGCTTCTCATGCCCAGCCAGCAAGAAGGCTGGAGGGGCACAAGAAGTTGGGAGGGGACACAGCCAGGGCAGCTGACCCAAACTGGCCAAAGGGGTTTTCCAGATCATGTGACATCATGCCCAGTATATAAACTGGGGGGAGTAGGGGTTGGGGGATCACCACTCAAGGACTAACTGGGCGTCAATTGGCAGGTGGTGAGCAATTCCATTCTGCATCACTTGTATATTCCAAACCTTTTATTATTATTATTGTCATTTTATTAGTGTTATCATTATCATCATTAGTTTCTTCTTTTCTGTTCTATTAAACTGTTCTTGTCTCAACCCATGAGTTTTACTTTTCCGATTCTCTTCCCCATCCCACTGGGTGTGGGGGGAGTGAGTGAGTGGCTGCGTGGTGCTTAGTTGCTGGCTGGGGTTAAACCACATGTGATTTCAGATCTGGCCATACTGAAACACAGAATCTGTTGTACTCCTTTTCTAAACTTCATGTATTAAAAACGTGCCCGCTGAACAGTTCACCAGTCCCCCAGTCTTTGCATTATCTGCACTGTGTCAGTGATAGATCTATGTTTTCTCACAAGTCACTGTTTAAAAAATGTCATTAGTACTGATCCAAAAATGAGTCCTGTAGAGTCATGCAGACCCAGGAGGAGCTGGGCTGTTTGCTCCTGACCACTGTTGGGAAGAAAACGCTAGGCTGTGTGGACTGCTGGGCTGACCCAGTGTTCCCAATCTTTTGTTATGTTGTCTTACACCATTTAATGATGAATGCTTATAATCATTCAGGAATATAAATTAGCACATTGTATATCCACTGAACACATACTGTGTTGATTGTACATTGTTTTAACTAAGTGGTTGCATCGTACCAAGTGAAATGCCTTACCTGAATCTCCTACATTTATTAGTGGAACTCATAATATCATAGAAGGGTATCACATCTGTTTTCATAAAACTCTTCATTGGCATTAATTATTTCAACTTTTGTTAATTCTTTATTATGTCCTATACCACTGTTCTCGTATTTTGCCCAGGATCAATGTGAACCTGACAGACCTGTAATTATGCAAGTAATCTCATTTACATTTTTTAAATAATGGCATCCTACCAGCTTTTTATAAGCTCCTGGAGCTTTCTGAGAAAAAAAGACATGTTTAAAAAATATGGGTGTTTCACGTTTTCATTTTTTTCTGTAAATTTTTTAAAAGAAATGTTTATATTTTTGTATATCAAATACACAGAGTATATTTCCAGTTTTCCTATTTCTCCCTTTTTGGCTTTCAGTTCTCCTTACCCCTTTCCTGCTTTTTTTCCTTCCTCTTTTACTGAAATATTTCCCAATTTACCATAGAGAATGGGCTGGGAAGACAATAAGCAGGAAATAGCAAAACCTGTAATATGTATATTAAAAAAAGATCTGATAAGTATTTATTTTTCTTTATAAAGATCTTGAGGGTTCTGCTTTTAACTTTCATTAATTAAAATCTGGAAAGTTAAAATATTAAATATTCACAATGTGAATATATTTTTTTAATTAAAAAATTGGCATGAAAATGTCAAGATTTTTTTTTTTTTTTAATACAGACTTAGAGAACTAGACCTTTCTCTGAACACCATTTTGGTCTGCCTTGCACAAAGAAAAGCATAGCTAGTTTAGTTGGTGAATAGGAGAATTTAGCTCAGCAGTTCTGGAAAGCCTAGAAGGAATGCTGTCTCCCTCATCTAATCCCAAATGTGCTCTGGATAACGATATTTGTCTGGCAGAAGAAAGTCAGACTGAAAAACATCTGCTACCTCAGCAACCCTAGTCCCCACATTCTCGGGTTTAACAAGTACGCATACTGGATGAATGCATGCGTCCAGAAGGGGAGGCATTCAGCAAAGTGTTTTGAAAGCAGGAAACCACTTGCCCACAAAATAAAATGTAAATATTTTAGAACAAAAAACCACTCAGATTTCATAGAAAAGTCACAGAGACCTATTTGTAATATTTATTTACTAATGAAGTGAGACAATTTACAAGGTTGAGTGAGATTTTAACTGTTGTGGAAATATATTAGCTGGCAACAAGCTGTAATACAAAGTATATATGGGTACAGCCTGTCTCAGAGCTTGCTAAATGCTTTGTTTTTTATGCCATCTGTGTGCTGCTATCTTTATCTAGCTGAGGATTTTGTTTATACATCTATATTTAGTACGTTGAAAAGAAGAAAAAAAAGATAATGATTTTGTTTTCTTTTTCAAATGAACCTAGGACAAGATCCAAAGCTACCAGAGTAGAAAACTTGGGCTGGGACAGACCTCAGGGCAAGACTTGCAATGATTTTGTTTAAGTACCTGATATTCCTCAAAAGATAATATTGATGACACAATCCTAAGTGCCTTTAAGAATTTTTTGATAGAATGGATTCCGGTTCCTAAACATATGTGCCTAGATGACCTAAGCGTCTGCTGAAGGTTGGCAGGTACAACGAAAGACCCATGGGAGCTGTGCCCAGGAGTGGTGAGGGCTGGAGTCAAGGAATAGCTGTATCAGGTTGTGTGCAACAGCACTGAATTCAGACACTATGCAGGTGGAGTGCGAGAAATGTGCACGGATGGAGGCTAGAAAACTACAGGGTTGGAAGATCCTCAGGCAGGGATGACTATGGGGCTTTTATCTGGAAAGAGTTGGGTACAGAGGGTTGGAAGGGTGAGGAAGCATGCACCCTGGTCACCAAAATATCTCTTTGTAGCTTAGTTATGAATGCATCTTGAGTAAGATTAAGGCAGCTATTATCTCATCATATAAATGAGAAAGCAATGACACCTGTCATCTCCTTTTCATGGGAAAGGAACTAGCACTCATTTTCAATTAAACATTTTGTAGAAAATGAAAACCAAAATACTAAGCTGCTTTTCTGAGCCAGACATAATCCTGTTAGCTATTTTCTGAATAGGCAAAGCCTTTACGTAACTAGGTGAGTTACAGAGGACACAGTTACAGGACTGTGAGTGTAGGAAGACCTGAGCTCCAAGTTCCTCTGCAAACTTTATGTTGACACTGGAGAAATAATTTCACTTCTCTATGCCTAGTTTGTTAGGTGGCATTTGGTAGGGGGAGGAGAAAGGCCCAATAAAGCTTTTAAAAGATGCATAGCTTGAACCAACGTCTTTCTTGCATATGCCCCTGTAATTCTAGTGAAGTCAATACGCCAATTTACATTTACCAAGTGAATGACCCAACATTCTTGTCCCTTTGGAGTTTTAGATTTCCTTTTTCTTCCTTTATGTCCCTTAAATCTACTTTGGTCACAGAGTTTGACAGGATGTATGTGCATTTCTTCTGCTAATTAATGAAAGCAAAGACAATCTTGGCTTAAGCTGGCCAGGAATAACATTAAACTGGAAATAAGAAAAAGAGTTGAAGAGGCAAGATTTGTACTGTAAGCCGCAGTCACTTGATCAGTGGTAAGCATTTGTTTCCACTGTGTGGGTAACTTGAATGCTTGACAGCACATCTGATCAGTTGAGTTAGTTTAGCCTTGAGTTAAGTGAAGTCTGGCCTGTGCTGGGATTTTCTGGGGATTTCATTAGCAAATCCTTCTTGCATTCCATGGTTTTCACTGGTTTTCCATTATTACATTTATACCTCGGGGAATATCTCCCAGAAGACCTGGTTTCTTTCTCCTAAAGTATTCTGTGACTGTTTCTAGCAGCAGTATAAGCTAAAAGAGCATTTGTCTGTCCTCAATAGAAAGGTAACACAGAATGCTAAATGAATGGATTTTTAACTGTTTATGCTCTTGATTCATTGGAAGTTTCTCTAGGAGTGTGCTGGTGCGAGTTATGATGGATCATTGTGATAAGAACCTGGAACTACCTGTGTTGCCAGGACATATTCCATTAGAGATACTGGAGTGCTCGGTTTTAACTCTGCTGATCTTACTGCCTGATACTGGATCCTAAAAGACCCTGGAGTCATGATGACAGTTGGGATAAGAATAAAGAATGTGACCATATGGTGCTTTTCTGTGTTACAGGATGCAATTGTGAAACTTGGCATAGCTCCCTTTGTGAACCAAGAATGCTGGAGACAGTTATATCATTGGGAGATAAGAAATCTTGCATATCCAACACAAGACTGAAGCTCATATCTCTGCTAGAACTGTTTTGATCTTATCTACAAACTTATCCCTATGCTATGCTACAGAGCTGTTAGTTATCAGTGGCGTATCTGCAGAAAAGCTGAAGTTTTGGATTTTAGGCCATCGTGAAGTAGAATTTTGCCACTGCTGAGCTGAGTGACAGGTGACTTATTTGGTTCTTTCTACACAGCTTGTGCTTGTGACCACCCATAGCATGGACAGCTGCCTATCTTTTAAAATTACCGGCCTCTCCAATCTATTTTGTGTGCCTCTGTGTAAAATAGGATTAGATGAGCAGGAAATGCAATGTATTATTTTGGAGACACTATTTTCAGCATTTAGCTTGTAAGCAGAGCCAGTCATATTTCTTGCTTAACAAATCATTCAGACTGACAGAGGTGAACCAACCTCTGTGAGCTACAAAAAAAAAAAAAAAAAAAAGAAAAAAAAAAGAAAAGTACTTAAAATTCAGGCTTTTGAAACAGCCCCTTCATAATGACAGACAAACTAGGATCCTGAACTGGAATCAATGAACTGACTTGTTCACCATATTAGCCACATGCAACAGAAAGGCATCAAAACGACTTCCTGATAAATCATTCATACCTTATAAATGCATTTGCATCGCTTTATGCTGATACATAAATGCATGAGCACTTAATTTAGTCTGATATCACTCTCCAGCCTTAGTTCTGGTCTCCCATGCTCCTACAGCTACTGTGAGACAGGGCAAATGCCATCGACCAGGGAAGAATGAGTGGCACAACGTATTTCTAGAGTAGGTATAATTACCATTTTGTGTGCCAATTAATATTAGATTAAAAAAAAAGACATCCTCCAAAGGAACCTATTTATTATTTAAAAGCCCCCCAGGGTATCTTCTGACATGGATTGGTACTATAGCAAAGCAGAGGCATGAAAGCAGCTGAAAGCAGACAAACTGTTAAGCAGCATTTAATCCTTTATGCATGTTTTATACATAAACAAATTGGAATGTGTAGATCAATGTCCTCCAGCTGTTTTTCAAACCCTATTCTGCCTTCATTAAAGATTTAGGGAGGAAGTTTCCAAACATAGATATGATATCGGGAAAAACAGGATAGCATCTTTTTTTTCTTTTTTTCCCTGAGAGGTTTTCTTAAAACCACCACTGCCTCTTGCTCAAATAGCAGTACATTGTAAAGTGTTCCTTTGCCACTGCAGCCTGCACATTAAATCCTCTATACAGTAATGTCTTGTAGTGCTGAGTCCCGTTAATTAGACAAAAGATATAACTCCTTGATAAAGTGTCCTAAGAGAGAGCCAATTTGGCCACATCAAGTTCACATGGGAGTCATAAAATACCAGGCTCAAATCAGTTCCGTGTAAACTCGGCCTATTTTCAATGACGTAGTGCTCTATGGCTCCTTGAACATTTATTCTAACAGCCACAGTGAGAATTCATTGATTTAATCTGAAGGAAAGGTTTTCAATTTACTCCTCTTTGTCATTAGAGGTCTTCACTAAAAGGGAGAAATTTGGTCTCAAGACTGAGGTGGAACAGAGTGGGATGAAATGAGGATGTTGGTGGCCTGCTCTGCATTTAAGAGATTGGCTTTGCAGGGATACTGCCTTTGCAGTTACATCTCTATTCTTTCCCTTAAGTCTTTCCTCTGCTGAGGGCTGTGCTCCTTCCCCAGCCTGGTGGGACGTTTGGGTTTCAGGGCAGGAGCTGTCTGTCATGGCCAGGACTCTATTACAGCTACCAGAAGCTTTTTTGGATTAAGTAGCTCTTCTGTATCTTTGACTGTACTGCCATTGGCTTTACTAGCCACACGCTGATTATAAGTCCCCAAAGCTGAATCCTTTCCCATCTAATTGCACAAACATAAAAGGACAAACGCGGCAACTTGCTGAGACCTCCTGGCAGTGCATATAATCTTGTTTCCTGGCTCCTTTGTCCATTAGCACATACCTCTGCCTTCACCACATCCCATTAACAGCAACTTGAGTTTTCTGGTTTGTCTTCCTAGATTTGCGCATGCTGAAGACACTAAGCACTATCCTGAAACCACTGTTAGGAAATACAGAGATCTGAGCTCTGTGCAATGTCATCCCTTCCTTCTGTCAGAGACACCAGAGTCTCTGCCACGCTTCAAACCTGGCATGAATTTCAGAGTCAGATCCTTTACCTGGCTACTGCCTGCAGCAAGTAAATGGGCTGCCACAATGCCAGGTGGGTTTGTTTCTTGCTTTGGTATTACTTGGCTCCCTGAAACATACAGAACAGAAAAATACCACTTCCATGGCAAAAGATGAGCTGGGATTTCCACTCTGTGTGCCTTGAATTTAGATTCCTGGGACCTGGTTATTTAGAGGTGTCTGCAGCAGGACTATAACGTAGTGAGTCTTGCAGATGTTCAAAAGCTGTAAAAATCACACACACACACAAGCACCTAGAGACCTGTCAACTTAAAGCCCTCTCAGCAGCTGCTGCTAGATGCAGCTCTCATTTACCCTTTACTCCTACACTAAGGTTATTACTATTTAGAATTAATATACAGCTGCTGTATCACAGACCTGTGGGGGGACACAGTTTTGGAGTGGGTGGGTCCTCTACACAGAAGGCTTGTAGAGCACTGTGAGGTGAATGGCACCATATAAATGTAATAGATTATTAGAGCATGCAGCCTGTATTATGCGTTCCCAGTGCATAAGCACTCTAGCCTTCCTAGCTGGAGAAATTAAAATGTAAACACAAGATGCTGCTTTGCTACATTCACATCTGGTGTTGTGGCTGGTGTTTTCCCGTGAATATTTTCAAAACAGCCAGATTGTTCAGAACAAAATTGCAAATACCACATCTGCTCCCTGAGGCCTCTGAGGGTCTTGCACCCAGATGAAGGCAAATAAAAGGAAGCTTGGCACTTGATAACTTATCAAGAAATCCAGGAAAATATAGTCATAAGCACTTTGGCTGATTTTACATTAGGAAGACAGTTGCTTTCTGACAACACAGGTTGCATACCTGAAATCTCCAAAGTATGAGATTTCATGACCTTGATTGTATTCCACCTATATTTGAATTATATCATTTGCATCTCAATTATCTAACTTCATTTGACATGTAGAAGTGAGGATAAATATTAGCTGGACATTCTGGGCACATTGTCTTTTACTATAAGTTGCTTCAGAACTGCTCTGTGGAGCAGAGGAAGGGTACGTTTCTGTATATATATAGAGAGAGAGAGATACAAGTAATCATCACTGAAATGCTTTCCCAGTCAGAGGTTCCCACTGGCTAAGACAGTGATAACAAATGAGGAATTTACCAGCAAAGAAGAGATTTGTCATTTGTCTTGCATCGTTTTCTGCTGACATGATGTCAGCGAGTTGATCTGTCTTCCAAATCATCTGCAAGGTTGGAATTCCTTCTCTCCTTGTCTTCATCTTGCTTCCAGGCTGCAAGGACTCTGCCCTAAAACCAGATAATTTATAGATACCTCTTTCCACTCTTTTCTCAGGTCTCTTTGCAATAACCTAAAGATCCAAGAATGAAAATGTAATTTCTCACAGATCTCCTAGCAGGATTTAAAAAAAAAAAAATAGCTGCCTGTAATTTACCTCCCCACTGTGTGAAATCTTCACCCATATTTACCAGTGATATATCTAGATAGTGCTGCTTGCTTGCAGAGCTATTAATAGAAGTTGGCTTTAGTTGAACCTTAGTGAGAAAAGTAATAATAGAAAAAACTTGATGTCTATACCGTACAGTCTGTGACTGCAGATACTTATAAACCCGTGTGCGTGGGCTTGAATTCTCAACATCCTCTCAGCGCCAGCTAGTGTTAAAATGGTCAACATCATACCAGCTGCAATTGAACCCAATAGACCAATGTAGAAATCAGAATGACCATGCTAATGAGACGTCCTAAATACAAGCAGTACAGTGCAGCCAGCACTGTGCCTTGTATTGACTTGGTGTCACTAGAGGACCCCCATCCATCAAAGTGACCCTAAGGTATGATGAATTTAGGGACTCTGCTCATGGCTGTGAGTGGTTGTGAATTTGGGCCTGGATGTCAATTCAAGACCACTTTGGATACAGTGGACTAATTTTACTACGAAGACTCAGGATTTCAGTCCATTTTTGTAACTGCTAGGTAAATAGGGGTTTTCTCCAACTGGAATGGCTACAAACCTGCCCCTTGTGGTGTCTTCTTGACTCGGTTTTTAGTAGAACCCACTTTCTGGAACCCAAATACACTTGAACAAAGAGATAAAGCAAGAGGGGCCAGGACTGAGATGCTCCATTCTTAGTAACTAGCTAACTTCTTTCTCTTAAACCAAACTCTGATTTCCAGCTGTGGGCTTGCAGCTTTCTGTGACTGATAACTTTTGTTAACACATTAATTCCCAGTGTCATGCTAAATATTTTGACAAAAATGTCTTTGATTCTTTGTGGGATTGGATGCATTTTGTTGCATGCCAGGGGTAGTGTATAGACAGTGCAGTTCCTTTTTTGGCAGGCTCTGATTTGATTGCACAAGCTGTAAGCTGTCAGTTTGACTTTTCAAAGAAACAGAAATGCAGAAAATGAGTACAAGATATGCTGTCAGGTGTTTGTTACCTGAGGTAAATAAACACAAAATGGCCACTAAATATATATATATATAAAAAAATATAAATTCACCTGACTTTAAAGCTGATCAATAATCAGTTCCTAAAAATGCTCTCCCATCTTTACCCAAAATCAAATAAGTAAGGAGAGAAAAACTGTTTCTGTACTACGGCTGCAGGACTCTACTTTTCTCTTGCTGGGTAAGATGATAATTTTTCTAGTGGTATTAGAGTGTCTCTTGTGGCAATTTCAGGTAATTATGATTTAGTGTGAACAAACCTGGCAAATGCATGGAGAAATGACCACAAAGTTTAAAAATAATTTTTGAGAGCAAATGTCATAGGAAGGAGGACAGGCAGATTTTCTCTATTCTTTTGTCTTGCCTTCTGTCTTATTCAGAGAAAAAGAATATAATTGTGAGGGGTTTCTTCAGATAATTTACAGGCCTTTTCCTTGGGCATCATCTGAGGTATTCAGTCTTCATGAATCTAGGAGTGGGTGGATAGCTTTGCATTTCAGCCACCATATCCCTACAGGGGCTTTGCGGAGGGGAACAGGAACGAAATGTGTTGGAAGGTGGCAGCATGCAATATGTAGATGTATATGCAGATGCAGCCATCCACAAAATAAACCTTGCCTGCTTAATGATGATTCTGCTGGCTTAAGAATTTTCCTCTGAAGTGATCTATTGAAGCAATAGTGACACAAAACAAAAGGGGAAAAACAAAAAGCAAGAAGACAACTCTAGCAGACGTATGACAAAAAACCAATCTACTCTCTGCAAGTGTACCTATCTAGCCCAGCCATGCAGCTGTTCCTCCTGTAAAGAGCATCTTCTGAAATTTCATAAGGTAAACTTCAAAATTAATAACTTCAGGTATTAAACCAAAGTTGATTCTTAACTATAGACATGAAAAAGCCTCTTTGCAGGCCTGGGAACTGAAAGCAGTATAAATCATCACTGAACTTCCTTCATATTGCAATTGGTCACAGACATCCAACCTCTTTTGGCCACAAGCAGCATGTTATCTCTGATGTATGTGCTGATTCTACAATTTCTTTCTCTTTTTTCCTCTTCTAATTCTAGTCTTTACTATGAAGGTCATTGTTGCTGCAGTGTGCTAAGTGACAGCCAGGAATGGAATGAAAATAAAAGTTATATAAACTTTATAAAAGTGAAAAAACACCTGGTATTATTACATCCTGCTTGAGCTCTACGCTCTCTGTCAACAATCCATTAAGCTGCTCATAGTCTGAATAGCAGATTTAAGTATAAGCCCCCTTTAAAGTACATTGTCTGGTCAAAACAAACCCAGAAAGCTGTATTTGCTGGATTATTGCAAGGACTGCAATTCTGCAGTAAGATGTAAAACTTAAAAAACAGAATTTAAGAGTCAAGCCTTGTCAGCAATATATTAAGCATATTTATTCAGTAAACTCAAAGATAATCTACCTTTTGAATAACTGCTTGCAGACACAGAAATGAAGTAATTTAAATGTAACTGAATGAACCTCAGGTGTTGAAAGAGAATACACAAAAGTAAAAAGCAGAGAGATAAGGTCAGCTAATAAAAATAACTTTTATAACAGCTGTAAAGTAACCATTTCAGTGAATCAATATTAAGATCTGGTATTTATGACAAGATAATAGTTAACATTTTAAGTTCAATGCACTGCACAGTCAGTAACTGATATTTGAAACAAGGAAAGCAGGATAACACTTATTTCTGTGAGTTTTAGAGTTTATAATTAGGGATATTAAGAGATGCAATTGAAGTGATTTGCCCAAAACCAAAGAAAAAAAAAGCCAGTGGAAGAATGAGGTCTAAAAACCAGGACTGCATGATTTCTGCTTTTGTATTCTTTTGCACAGACCTCTCTACTTATCTTTTAATAGAAAAGCTATTATAAAATATTGAAGTAGATAGTCACTCTACCTATCCTTTTAAATGATTCAGCTCTACATATTCCATGGAGTGCAAACAGTTTAATTTGGAACACTGGCCTCAGGGAATACCCAGGAAAGATCAGAAATAATCTGCCCCCATATTATCTGTATTAGTGCTTAACAGTTAAGAATTGGTCTTAGAACTTTTCTTGGCTGCAGTTTTTCTTACTCAGGATTCTAAGTGGCATCACTTGAATGCTTCTAATGATAACCAGTATGTTATTTTATTTACCTCCAGTATCAGCTTGTTTTGCCCAGAGGTCACCTGCTACTAGACACAAGAAAGTCTAGACAAGTTTTGTGATTCTACCTCAAATTGACTTATAAAGGACCCTATAACCGTGCTCCTGGGGCTTCCCTGAGACTGTAGCAACAGCAATCTCTCTTCTGCATCAATCCTTGGAGCCACTGACCAAGTCCAAGAGGGTATAAATTTCCCTTCTGAAAATCACCATGAAGCCACCGAAGGTGAGGAGAGATCCAAGTAGCACAGGGAAGCTTTCACTTACATAGCCAGTGCATGGACACCAAACTATTGCAATGTGGATTCATCCTTCCCTCAGGTCTCCCCACCTGGGCTTCATCTTCTCCCAGCAAGCTTTCCGTAGCCAGTGCAAGTCTTAGCAGGAACAAGTAAAGGACAAGTGAAGTGAGGTCTGACTACAGCTGGACATGATGAATCAAATCCAGCCTGAGCCAAAGAGTGGGGGGATTCATCTCGCCTGCCTGAAAGATGTCCAGTTCAAGCCTGTCAAACTGGCTCCTGTTGTAGTCAGTGGAAAGAGAAAGGCATTACAGAAAATGAACCATCACATATTAAACTAGGCGTCTACCATCAGTGAAAAGACTGTCCCACCATGTCTCAGCTCACTCTCTAATCAGTCAGCAGAAAGTGGCTTTTTTCATTAACCAATTGCATTTGGATGGGGTGAATTCCTACTGAAACATTTGCCATACCACAAAAGACTTCAGAATTTGCAAAAAAAACCCCCTAACCAACAAAAAGTGCTTAAGCTGACTCTCTCTATCCTTTGGAGCTGTCTATACCATAAAGCAGAGGCACCCCACTCAACAGCTAAAAGAAAGTTTTGACTCTTGACTTTCTCTGTCACCTTTAAGAAGTACAGTTTGGATCTAACTTCATTATTTCAATATGTACTTAAAGTTCATATTCACTTTCTCAGCTTCTGCCTAGTATCTCATGCAGGAGCCAAGGCACCTTCATAGCTCCCAGGTGCAAAGCAGTCTATAGCCTGGTTCACTGCTTCCTTTTGAAAACACCTCAGAAGATTTTCCTCCAAACTTGAATAAAAATTGAGCACCCACTGGAAGAGGACGTAAGTGCGAATGTTTCTTAGACTAAAACTCTGTACTGTCCAGCTTCATTCAGTCCACCTAATTTCTGGAGGAAGTCTGGCACCAGCAAAAAAGCATTAAAAAGATAAATAAGTAAGCCTTGACTTTGCTTGAATTGCTGAATGATTGTTCTTGTTTTTATTCTACATCTTTAGTGTCATTACCAAACAGGCACAAATTGTATTATGAAATCATCTTGTTCACTCAATAGTCTCATCAGCTTAAGCTTTTTCCATAAGCAATTTCTTAAAGCTCGAGATTACTCTTTTTTTTTTTTTTTCTTTCTCTCTCCTGTTTCTTCAGCTGGTCTAAAGGATAAACAGGTTTTAAAATTGAATATGTTTTGAAGGCAGAGTTAGGAATTTGCATGTTTATTGGGTTTGTTGTTGTTTGTTCCTATGGTTGTTTCCTCTTCTTCATTATAAATGAATAAGTTGTTTTTATGTAGCAAACATTATTTTTGCCTGGCTAGCCTGGCTTTTGCCATCACAGAAAAAAAAAAATTTGCAAGCACAGGATTCTTTTCCTCTTGCTTTGGTCTTTGGTCTTCTAACCTGTTGCATATGGAGATTTTAGAAGTGCTGCTCAACATGGGTGAGAGATTTTTCTTTCACTAAACTGCTGAGGCTGTGTTAATATACTTCCCCTTCTTAACTAGTATTCATTTATATTTGATGGGAAAAGGTGGGAGGGAAAGTATTTCATGTTTCACATAGAAATGCTGGCAATGAATTAAAAAAAACACAATGGAAAGAACAGGGGAAAAGAGCATCATGTAATTCTGTTTCTACTTGTTTCCAGATTTACTTATTTCTTATTAAGGGGAGAATAGAAAGTGTCCATGGTAACAATGCTAACTCTGTTTATGAGACGTTACAGAGAACACTTGGCCTTGAAGGATATGAATACTTTGAGAATGAGATTTTCTTTCTGTTACAGATTCATAATATTTCCAATGCCTTATGACTCTGATCATCTTTTCCGGCCCAGCAGGTGAGAAACAGTAGAGTTAGCTCAGGGATCATTCCTTGAAACACCACTGTAAGGAAAGGTAGGAGCTCAAAATCTTTACCATCTGATCAATGCAAACTTGATAAATGGAATAAATAACTGGCCGCAGCCTCATTTATGTTTAGTATCCTCAGAACTGACATTGCCGGAGTCCAGTGCTCAGCTACATTTGGGATCAAGGGTCTTTGCTCATCATTGCAAGCAATGCAGTGGTGCAAATTACTTCCACAGGCTGTTGGCTTTTGTCTTAGTGTGCAGCTGGTGTCATCTGAAGGGACTATCTCAAAAGGCACACACCTGGGCATATGCCCTAGTCTCTGTGGCAAGTAACAAGGAGAAGAGGCAATAAAAGAAGAAACATGCTGAAATGAACAAATACTGAACTCTTTGGCATATAGTATCAGCATGAAGATTGAGTGTCACAATTTCCTCTCTTGCACTGCTGTCGAATAGGTCATGTGGGAAGCTGTACTGTCCAAGGGTTATCAACGTAAACTGGTTTGGACTTAAATGGACTTTTATTTCCAGCTTTCACTCTGATTTTCTATATAAAATGAGACAAGTGAGCCAACTCCTATCATTATCCTATTTGGACCTCAGGTTAATCAAAGCCGGGAATGTCTTTCTTGATTATATTCTCAGCTGAGATCTCACATGAAGCGTCTGATTCCAACATGATGAAAAAAAGTAGGGAAGTGAAAGACACAAGAGTGTGAGAGCCATGAATTGTCTTAAGATTTTTTTTCTTGTAACTTTCTCCACAAAATGGCTGCAATGAATCTCTGATGTTAGGACCCACAGCTGAGTATTCTGGAAAGTGCTTAGGTGGTCTTTCTCAACGCACACTGCATTTTGGGGTTTTTGAATGGCTACATTAGCATTTTCTCCATTTGCAGACTTTCTTTTCGGTGGTCAGACAAGACTTTCACCATAAAACTTCCTTACCTCCACTGAGCTGAATGGAAATTTTTTTCCTAAGAAACGCAAAAGTGTTTGCAGACCTCAGAGAGTTAAATCACATCAGTCGCACGAGTGATGGTGGAAAGGAAAAAAGGTTTTACTGCTTGATTATCTACACAAAAGCTTTTTGAAAATAAATATGCATGACCTTTTAACTTCAATTGAAATACCACTTATTTAAAAGAACATATCCACATTACATGATTGTGTAGGGACAGTGAGTGGAGAACAGCATTTCAAATTCAAAATGCAGGGGAAATCAGGTAGGCAGAACATTACTGTCTGGATTAGAATTTGGTTCTGTTATCAGTTATTAGCTTCTAATACCAGAAGTTTTATATGGTCACAGAAACACACACACCCATACACACATGGAAATATATGTGCTGCATTGTGAGCTATTATTTCCTTCATTATTCAGTAACAAAATAATGTATTTGTTACAAATTATGACTGTCTGCAAAAACAGCCACAAGGCTTCATTAATACTCCCATTCCCACTCAGAAAGTTTGACTAATTCTACAAGTAAACTATACCTTGTGAAAGTATTGAAAGTTTGCACATAGCTGCTGAGAAATTAATAGAGGGGAAAGTGGGGAGTAGATTTTCTTTTTAACAGAGCCGAGACTGAACAAAAAGAATAAGCACAGTTGCTGTTGTTTGCAGGGTCTCTTAAAATGCAACAAATTCAGCCCTGACAAATGTGCAAAAACCTGAAAAAAATAATGTTAAAAAAGACATTAGAGTTAAATATTTAACAGATCATTTCAGTCTCACTGTAGGAAATCTTTATATGTACCTCTTGCCTCATATTGCTGGCAATATTATGGCTTTGTTTGTGTATGATGTATTTTTTTGGCTTTTGGGGTAATTTTTTTTTATTCCTATTTGGGAATTTATGATATATGGGTTAGAGTAGTGTCATTCTAGTTCTTTTACTCATTATTGTATAAAAGAGTCCTGGAAGAGCAGTATAGCTCTTGCTTAGTATTTGTTATGCCTAAAAAAAAAAAATTATGACATTTATTGAATTATTAAAATCATGACATTTTAAGAAACTGAATCTGATTTTCTCCAACATTAGGAAACTTTGCCCAGGACCCTCAAAGGAATTTAGGCTTCTAACTTCCTACTTCACTGGCAGAGCTGGCTAGAGGGGTTTATCCAGCTCGGTTTAAATGAGTAACAGGTTCACAGTCTCTTTAGAATATCTAAACTATTAATCAGAATTATTTAGTGGATATGGTTTTAGTGTTTTAAATTCCTTTTAATAGAGACAGTTTCTGCTACAGTCCTTTGTCATTATGGGTTATACATGTGAATTTCTGAATGTAAAAGTTGCTATTGGGCTAACTTATTTCTGCCCATGAAAAAGAACCTGAAAAATTGGAAAATGTTGGAAAAGGCCTAATATTTCTCTTTATAATTTTTAAAACTATGTAGTTTTTTCAAATTTGTGTAATGTTTTCTAAGTCAAAAGGTTTTGTTTTTCTGAAATAACATCATATTTAGAAAGTTCTGCAACTGCAGTTTTAAAATAAATGGATGTTCAGAATAGGAAAGTTTTCCTTCAGATCAAGCAAAGCACTTCAGTCTACCCAAAACGTGTATGTGGGAGGAGGAACTGGCTGGCTGGCTGTATTAATCAGATTTCAGAACTATTTCTGAAAAGAAAACTATCGCAAATCCCTGCTCACTAAAGTCGCTTCTGAGGAATATAGGACTGCTTGTTAAGTTGTATTTGAGATAGTTTTCCACATGTTAGCACAATATTAATAATAGTATAGGTGAAAGAGTGTGGCATTCAGCCTGGGCTGTAAAAAGTACCCAGGATCCTGGGTAGATGTGTAGATTTCTAGATCATGCTGATTTCCGTGGACTGTATTTATTGCTTCTATTTTTAAGTCCAGTTTGTCCAAGACTAATATGTCTATACAAGCTTCTCTCCCATCTTTACATTATAAGCGTGATTTACGTGGGTAGAAAAAATGGACTTGCAGACCTGAGTTTTATACCTCATTGCAAGAAATCTTTAATGTCTCATTCCAGCTCTTGTTTTGAAGAAAGGTAGTGGTTTAAAATAATAAATTGGTTCCTGAAACAGTTGAAAAATTTGGTATGTTTGCATTAGGGTCAAGCAGCACAACCCTGTAGCTGACAGAATCAGTGTAGATCAGTTGTCTTCAACAGAGCATTGTTCAGGTGATGTCTGTCTCAGTGTTCCATAGTATACCTCACATGCTTGCTAATTTATAGCTATTCTTCTATCCTAACTTTCTCTTCCTCTGTCTGTCATTGATGTTAAAGAATTAGCTGCTTACCCAGATGGCTTCACAAGTTTGGGAAATGTTAGTCAATCCATGAAAGAAACAACGGCAATATGACTTGTCTGTACCAATATAAGGTACTGCAGATTCATTGCATTGCACATAATAATGAGTGCAGCTGAATACCCACCAGTAACTAACTGCTCACTGACTAATATAACTGTTCTTCCAGCGTGTGCAAATTATTAGTCAGCATACATGTGTTTCTAATCATGTTATCCACAAAGAAAGGGTGAAAAATGAATCTTTGCAGTAAAAAATGAATCCCAATCTTTTTATGAAGGCCAAGAGAGGTTTTTCTTCTTGGTTGAGACTAGGGCTCAAGCACTGCAGGATGCCAGGTGAGGAAAGGACTTTTTCCTCCAGTTGCCAAAAGTTTTTTCTCGCCATATAAATTTTTCGTGGGACTGAGGTGTTCTTTTTCCACAAGTTTAACATCACAGAATAGGCTCCTGTTGAATTACTAACATATTAGAACAAATAACTTGAAACAGAAATGAAGCAGGCAATAAGAAAAATTAAATATCTCTTCCCTATAATGTAAGAAAAAGGAACATTTCAAAATAACTTTTCCAGAGTTAAAATACAGATAGAACCTACAGCATCTCCTGCTTTATGCTACGTAGTTAGAAAACAGAAAAAAGTCACCACAGGAGTGATTCCATAAAATAGAGGCTTTATGAATGTTATAGGCAACTACCATGATTCCTGACTTTTCCTTGCTCCTACACTTCAAATAGACTAATTAATTTACTTCTTTTTCCAGTGCTTGTATGGACAGCAAAAGCTAAAAGTCTGATTATACAATAAAAGCAAAATCGTATTCATATTTGCAAACTACAGGATTCATGTCCCTTACATAGTCCTTGCACCACACCTTCATCTACAAAGGTAACTTTTAGAGGCAGAAGTATAACTTACTCTCAACAGTCACTCAGTGGCTTAAAGTCTTGGTCTGTGTCTTAAAATATGTCTTTCATGAGGGTAACACTCCTAACCCCCTCTTAATGACGAAGGAACACATACAAACTAGTGAGCAAAGATAGCAAAATTCTCTTCATTTCTTAGAAGAGGCCAGAAAGAATTACCAGAAAAGGAGGACAGACTATTACACTGAATAGATGTAGTTGCATAAGTGCAAGGTGAAAAGGCTTGGAAAATTGAGCAGTTTGTTTTTCTTGACAACAATGTGTATTTCTGCACTTTACATCATGCCAATAAAACATAACTTTGCTCTGGAATTTCATGGTGAATCCTGCTTTTCAGAATTTGTGAATGTTTATCATTTCAATCATTTAGAATTTGCAACAATGGCAGGTATTACCTTGAAGGGAAGGAATACCACAGAGATGTTCCTTGTTACAGCTTAATAGCTTCACAGGTAGTTACTAAATTTGCTAAGATGAACCGTGAATCTTTTTATGGTGCTTCTAAAAAGTCACTTCCCAGAAGCATTGCCCTTGGAAACTCCTCTTATTTATCTGCCATGCTATTGCACTATTTGCTCTCCACACTTGGCTTTTACAGGGTAACCTGAAACAAGGTGGCACTGAAGCACTCTGAAGGTCTAAGTGTAGGTAAAAGAGCTTGTGATCTGGTGAAACTGGAAGCAGAGGAAACAGAGAGAGGGTAGGGAAACAGCACTTGTCATTAATATTCCAGAGCACAAAATGTTCTACTCTCAGAAAAGGAAAGCCAGTGAACAATGGTTATAAATTAATTAATGCTTCATGGACTCCTAATTTTATATCTTTTGCATTAAATAGTCATGGAATGAAATGCATAAACAGCACTTTTAGAGAAGATAGAGACCCACATTTCGCTGTTTCCAGGTGAGTGCCTATCATGAGAACATGGAGTCAGGCTCTGCTGCACTCTCTCCCATTCCCTCCAGTCTTTTGTGCAATGTGGAATAGGTTTTTACAGGAGAAATTGAAAATGCCAACTCATATTAGCCAGTTGATCAGTAGTTATTGCACTCTCAAGAAGAGTGGATTTGCATCTCAAAAAGAAGAGTTAAATCCAGATCCCCTCCTTTTCAGCTGCATGGTGTAACTGGAGAATACTTTAGATGGGTGCATATTGTGTATACTGCTGTGTGGTAGAGGTGTCCCAACAACATTTGCTAAATTGGGTGTCTCAGTGTGATACTTGGAGAAACACCTAATGCATGGACTACAAAGGGCTGAGGAACTAGATACTCCTTGTGCCAGTCAGACTGGAAGCATTTTTTAGCTTAGCATATGGAGAAACAGAACTTGAGGCAATGAAACCACTTCACCTCCAAATTTTGGCGCCAGCTACATGGAAGTTTTTAAGTTTGTGCACCCAGGTACTTTAAAAACTGCAAAAGTCTCACTTCAATTTCTGAAATTCCATTGTGTTCAGAGGAATGATGCTCCAGAACTGCCCATAGCAGTGTCATAGTTATGGTCTAGGAGAATGGTAGGCTGCATATAGGAAGGGCTTATGCTGACTGTCAGAGCTGGACTTTATTGAACGACTTTCCATAGCTTTATAAACTGCCCGCAATATACCTGAATAACATACACAAAACAAAACAACAACAACAACAAAACCCCAAAACCAAACACAACACCCCACACCCCCCTGCAAAATGGGGGAGGGGGGGAACATAACACCCAGCAGCCCAAATATTGTTAACAGCATCTTTTATAGTAACCGTGTAGTGATCCTGATTAATTGGTCCCATCATGCCAGACAGTATACAGGGGGGAGAATAGGTGTAGTTCCTACTTAGTAAAGCAGTAATAAACTTGGTAGACCAAGAGGGAAATGTCTTAGTACAGGTCCCAGCAGCTATGGGACAAGAACAAGCAATGAACTGAGGTCTTCTGAATCCCAGGTTAGGACACTGGACTTCATTTATCTGTGGAAATACATGTTGCAGGTTGGGACATGAAGACATCAAATCACTATTAGCTTTTCAGAACTGTCAGGAAAGCAGCTTCAATAATGTTGACTATACACAGCCTCCACAGTTGCCAGCTATAGCCCTTGATAGTAGGTTTATCATTGCTTTGAGACAGGTAACCTGATCTCTCTCAGGCAGCTGTTGTTTTCTACCCAAAGAAAGGGACACTTTTTTAGAGTAACACATAATTTGTTTAGCATTACCCATAACATTTTATGATTGCTTTCATAAAACTCCCACTTTTTGGCAGCTTTTCTTACCCAATAAAGTGTGTGAAGGAAGGAAATAGAGCCAAGAATAGTTGTTCTAGCCATCACCAGAGCACTTGGGATGGAGGAAAGTCTTTAAATATGGGGGACCAACTCAGAAGTGGGTGGAAGATAATTTGTGTGAATTTGCCTTTAACAGTTTTATTTACCCTGGCTTATTTAAATCTATTTTTATTTCTCTATCTCTGGAGATGTGTGTCTCAGCCTATTTTTTTCCTCGCTATTCTTTTTGTAGTTTTAAGCTATTGTGGGAGTCAAAAATGGAAGAAAAAGATGAAAACTGTCAGAGCTCTGACAGGTGTCCTCCGACAAATCTTTCCAGGGAGGTTTAAAATGTTATTTTTCCTAAACGTGCCCCTGTCTTTCCTCCCCCACACTATGTAGAAGGCTTGACATAATCCAGAAGGAGCCTACACGTCACATTCACTGACTGACAGCCTGACCCATGAGCTTAACCCCATTTTATCGGCTGTTCAACCTAGGAAGTAAGGCTGGGTACTGAAGTTGATAAACCTCCCATTTGCCTTCTGATTCTGCTCTGGAGGTGATCCTATCTGGCAGGAGAGCAAGCGCAATAACATGTTAAATCACTCCAGGAGTGAGACAGAGTGTGCCTGTCTGAGATCTCAGATCCCTCTGCCTACCTCCCTGCCTCACAGCAACTTTCTGGTATTTTAGAATTTTCTTGTTTCTTCCACATCCCTCAGGGAGGCTAATTTCATGGCTCAGTGCATGTCCACTGTCCAGATTATTGTTTTTCCCTTCTGGATACTCAGCCTGAATTTTCCTCTTACACTAACCCCATTAGTTACTTGCATGATTAAACTAAGTGGGTGAGCCTGACAGAATGTGAGGTCATTGAAAACCCTCCACTTTTGGAGAGTGTGTGTTTGCAATCTGCATTTGACTTGGAGAATATTCTTCTGATTAAATACTCTCCCATTATGGTAGTGAATCATTAAAGTTAAAAATAATTGAAATCTATATATAAAAGCAACTACTAAGGTAAAAAGAAATCATGTACAGCTTACTATGGAAGTGATGTGGCTGTGAACTGGGGATCCCTCGAATAAATGTCTTTACGTTTGTTTTATAGGCCATCTTCTGGCATTTCAATGATGGTTCAAAGGGTTTGAAACACTTTTAGTTTATTTTCTTAGACAGAAACTGTAGTGCCTACTTAAACTGCCATGGCAAGAAGAATTTAAGGACAGAAAAATCTGCTGTTGTTTTCTGTACTCCACTGTTGGAAGTGCCCAACACTTTTTCATTGTAATGCTTCTCTCTTCCTCAATTATTAAGCGTCCTATCATCTACTCTATAATTGGATGCAGGGACAAACAAAGAAACCTAAAACCTTCCACTAAACCCTGCAAAATAAGATTGAATTCTCCTATATCTATCTTGAGGTGCTTCATGATAAAAAGAATAAAACCAAAGAAATCATATATGTACTTATGTCTATGTTTCTGTAGTCCTGGAATAACGGGCTAATGAGAGAGCATTCCTACCGATGTCTGTCATGAGGATGGTCTTCTGTAAGTGGGGGTTCCTTGGGGCCCAGTGTGGTTTAGACTCACAGAATGGCATCTTTCTCACAGGAGCTATTCTTAACTTCTCCCCTGCATACTCACTCTTTCTCATGAATCTTGTAAGAAAGAACTCAGTATGAGACAATGGACGCACCATGTAAGCAATGGATCTAATCAAGGTTAATAAGCTCAGTTTTATAAATGAGCACATTTTTCAGAGCATCTATAATTTTTTCTGCATTTAACCATCTCATTTTTAAAAATGCCAGCACAATGGTTTTAAATATTACAAAATAAATTTACTACCTAAATGAAGATCATTGATATCACAGACAAGCAGGAATAATTTAGACCTTAATTGGACCTCTGAAGGTAATTAATTTTCCAGTGATGTTTGGTATAAATATTCTCTCCTTAATTTATTGAAGTAGAAATCTGAGATGTTCATGCATCCAAGTATACTCCAGTTATAAATAGAAAAGTTAGGAAGGCCCAATACCATTTTTGTTCTTTTTTCTGTTGTGTCAGCAGACTGGGGTGTGAAAGTGGTACAAATACAGCAGTTATGCCTTAAAGGATTTAATAGCTGAGGCCCTAATCCATAACCACATATCAGTACGTGCTGACATTTAACATAAGGAGTTATATTTGAAACCAAAGTCATTGAGTATGTTTATTTAATGGGACATAACATATTTATTCATTGGGACCTAAGCTGTTTACTGAACTAAAGCCTAAATGAGTTGGAATCAAGGACATGAAGGAAGTAGGTCACTGTTTTTTCCATTTAATGTTCCCAAGTAGTCTGTAGCTAGGAAAGGACAGACTGTGGCCAGTAGGCTTGCATTCGTTGTACAGGAGCCTACAGTTCCACTGGAAAATACTTAGAGATCTGCATATGAAAAAGGCTTAACACTGAGCTATTAATTATGAAGTTTCCATAGAAACTTCATGATTCCCTCTTCTTGAGAAATGAGCTAACTTCATGTACTGTGAATGGGAGAATGTACTTATTGAGAACTATACCAAGATACCAAGGTGGGAAAAACCTTCCAACCAGCTCAGGCGTAGGATTTAAGGCTTAGGAAAAAAGAATGAAAGATTATTAAGAACAAAGAAATTTATATTCGGTGGTGGAATCTAAGGCTCTGTGATGGATCTAAGGCTTGCAGCAATCAGGGCATACTTCCACCAGTTGTGGTCACTGTTTGGGTAGGGCCTCAATTTCAGCATTTCTCTATCCTTTGATATTTTAAATCTCTTCTCCAAAATGGAAACATCATATACTACAGACTGTAAATCGATAAATTTTTTCTGGTTTTGGCTCTTCTATTACACCGTGCCAGTCTGCTCCTCTTCCTTGTCTTGATGCTAATAGTGGACTGACTTCTCTACCTCCAGGGGCTGCCCAGCTCCTCTGTAGCCCTCCTGAGGCACATGGCCAGCTCACCAGACTTTACCGCTTTGCTCTGGGTAAGGGGCCAACTTAGCCAATTTAAATCTGAGTTGCCATTTTCTGCCCTTCCTTCTTGTGTTAGCACTGGAGTATTTTCCAGAAGCTGATCTGGTCAAAGATTAACATGGTCCAAAAGAAGTGATTAGTTGCCTCAGTAAGCAGTGACATGCAGAGCAATGGTGTGGAGTCATCCAGAGGATTGGGTGAGGTAGTTACCCAGAGATACTTCTGAGTGTGGGTGCCTTGAATTTTGTGAATAGCTGTGAAAATTAAAGTGTTTTTTGATAATTAGTCAAAACAGATCATCGGTTTTCCCCCAAATCAACATGCTAATAAATGCTGTCTGAAAATATGCTAGTTCTAATTTAATTTAAATTTCCTCTGAGAAGAGGGTGAGAGCAGCATTTCCAAAAAGCTCTAGTCTACCTTTTTTTTCCCTTTCTATTTTCCTTCAGGTTTCCACTAACTGAATAATAAATGTGTTTTCCTCAGAAATTACATGCCTACAAGTGAACTTCTTTCCTTATAAGCTATGTAAGAAACCATTTCTCCTATTGTACCTGCATGAATAATATCTACCATTACACAAAAACTCATTAAATGTTTTTTTCCAAGACAAAACCTAAGCTGTAGAATGTAATATAAGGATTTGCCTTAATAGGACACTATGCACTTCCTTTAGGCCTCATTTTTTACATGCTTAAAAAATAATAAAATTAGTTGTACAAAGTAAAAATGCTTAAGAATGATAAAATGGATACTGAGATGACAAGGCCTGATTCTTCAAAGGCATGAAACAGGAATATTTTTCTCCTGATATTAGTATTTCATGTTGGCACTACTTTAAGTCCTTATTCTTTTAATAATACATAGCAATTTGGAGTTATTTGCCAAGCATTAGATTATCAGCCTCACTTCTATTAGAAATCCAATTAAATCAAACTATCAAATGTACTAAACATCAGTCAAAAGTAAAAAAAAAAAAAAACCCACCACAAAACAAAAGCCCAACCCCAAAGGTTTGGGGTAAAGAATGCAGAAGTCTAGAGATAAAAACATCATGTCATTTACATTTAAATAAGCCAAAGAACACTGTGTTCTGATAGGGTAAATGCTGTACTAGGATGAATTTTGGCTACTTCAGGAAAAATAGCGTAAACGCTCGGATACCAGTGACCTTCTGCACCATCTGTGACCTGTCTTTTTACATCACTGAGTCCATGACAGCAAATTTATCAACTACATAGGCCATCAGGTATACACAAATACTACAAATAAATACATTTACTATCTTTGGGTATAACTTTGCACAGCGTCTGTAGAGTACAGAGCAGGTGGAAGAAGGAGAGGGAAGGCTGGGCAGTAGCCCGGGCTGTCTGAGTGGGAGAGCCTTTGTGTACGGCTCAGACAGTCCTGAGGGTCTGTGTAAGTCATATTATCCTGTCCCCAGACAGGGCTGGGAGGTAGGTCAATGCCTGAGAGGTCCCTGCCTCAAAATGTTCTCACTTACTGCCATGCCCTCCTGTACAGTCAGGCTCTAAGTGCTTACAGCTTGGTCTTCAGACAAAACAGTTCCTTGCCATGACTTCCAAATTTTCTTCCACATGTATATGAGCATCTCTGAAGCTACTTCACACTATGCGGGGCCATATCGAGGTTACAGCGTGAGGCAGGATCACATTTGCTCTGCCTCATTTTCACAGAAAGCCAAAGCGATACCTCCTTTCCTCACCATCTGACAACTTCATTTAAAATCTTGGCTTTGTTGCAAGTCCATGGCAAGATTCCCACTGGACACTGAGAGAATATGCTGTCGCTACTGACTGCAAAATCATTAGATGATGGAGAAAGAGAGTTGATCTCAGCCTAATGATGCAGCAATGCAGGTAACGCTCACTGGGATTGTGAAGAGGCTGGAGACCATTTTCTCTTTCTGGGAATAATTAGCACATGTGAACCTTTACAATGGAGCCTGTCACATGTCAGGGGAGGCTCCAGTCCTTCATAACTCTTGTGGCAAAAAACAAGTGATCTAGGATTCTTGACCGAGGTGGAGAATCACTACGTAACCTTAGTGTTATACAACTCATTGTACACTTTGCTCAGCAAGTTTGCTGGCTTCGGCCTCAATGTCTGAGGCTTTTTGCTTTTGATTTGCAATAGAGCAAATTTGTTAATTCACTGATGCCTGAGAAATAGAAAACAGTGTTCAGATGTCTTTAAATAAATGTGAATGTCAATTATAAATAGCACTTGACTGAAGAGGGGACAGGCTGCATAAGCTGCTCAACCTGTTCATGTGGCTGGAAAGTTTGTCTCACTGATGATGACAGAATTGACACAATTGTTCAGTTTCTTCTTATATTTAAAAACAAAAATCAAACATAAATATTCAAAATAAACTACAAACTTTAGTCAGTGCTCATCCCACTGTAATGCAAAATTTATTCCGTGGCAAAGAGGTAATCCTTCTAGGATCAGCATATGAGTTTCTTTTTTTTTCTCTGTGGTGGGCTGACCTTGGCTGGACGCCAGGTGCCCACCAAGCTGCTCTATCACTCCCTCCACAGCAGGACAGGGTGGTGGGAAAATAAGATGGAAAAAACCTTGTGGGTCAAGATAAAGCCAGTTTAATAAAGCAAAAGAAAAGGTGGTGCATGGAAACAAAGCAAAACAAAAGATTTATTCTCTACTTCCCATCAGCAGGTGATGTCCAGCCACTTCCTGAGAAGTACGGCTTCAGTATGCATGGCAGTTGCTCTGGAAGACAAACATCATAGTAACGAATGCCCCTCCTCCTCCTCCTTCCTCCTTTCTCTTAGCTTTTATTGCTGAGCAGACCTCGTATGGTATGGAATATCCTTTGGTCAGTTTGGGTCAACTGTCCTGGCTATGTGCCCACCCAAGATCTTGCCCACCCCCAGCCTACTGGTGAGGGGGAAATGTTGGCGAGACAGCCTTGATGCTGTGCGAGCCCTGCTCAGCAGCAGCCGAAACGCTGGTGTGTGACCAACACCTTTCCAGCTACCAATACAAAGCACAGCACTATGAGGGCTGCTACGGGGAAAGTTAACTCCATCTCAGCCAGACCCGGTACACTCTCTCATGAACTTGTAGATATACTTACTTGTCAGCATAGCTGGGCAGTTCCTTTTGTTAATCTGGTCTAATGATCACATGCTCAGGGGAAAAAAAAATACCGAGGCAACTTCAGGCCTTGCACTAGCTCAGCCAGATACATTTGATTTCAAGTACTACCACAGACACGCTCAGACTGGAAACTGCCCGTTTAAATTTTGTTATTTTCTCAGGGAAAGGACAGATTCTTAATTCAGCAGTGCTTTCTGTAGGCTGGAAAGCTCTTTTCAAATTACTTCAGTAGGGAGCAAGAACCATAGCTACTTCTATCTAGTTTGTGCTGCAAAACTAATGTTTAGAAATTCTCAAACACATAAAAATGAAATGACCCTTACTGAAGCAGAAAACTAAACTCCAGTCTATCAACTTACCTCTCTGGTGCAATCTAATTGTCTCTTGAGACTTTTTAATTTCATTCAACAAATCCAGACACAATTACGGCAATGACAATGAAAACTACAGCTTGGTAAATCAATATAAATTACTGCAGCAACCAAATCTGTTGCAGTTTTGACTTCTGGGGTGCCAGAAAATCAGAGTTGTAAAAAAAATACTATGGATGGTAGATATTATCTTATTTTATGGATTGCATCTTTGCTATAAAGGAATTCTCTTTCCTTCCTGTCTTCTTTCACAAGGGATTTTGATTTACAAGAGTTCAGGACAAAAGAAGATATCAAGTTGCAATTATCAGTGTTATTTTTAATAGCCTCTTCCACTCTTCATGCAGCAGACCATGCCTAACCTCTGAACTGATGCTTTCAAAACCGTAGGGTATCTGAGATTTTTGAAACAGAACTGGAGTCTAGAATGTATGTTAATGGCATTTGACTTTGTGTGTTTGATTTAAAGATGTTTAGATGCATCACTGAATACAGAACAGTAAATACAACAAATGCACCATATCCACATAAAATATGGTAGCATTCTGAGAAGAGAGAGTTGTGTTTCTCTCTAATAAGAAACTAAGTTAGTTTAAGGAGTAAAAAGGGCTGTGGTAATTTATTTACAAGTTGGAAATTTTGTAACAGATACAACAAAATGAGATGAGAGATGGATTTAAAAAGTATAAAGAGAAAGAAAATACAATCAATTGAATTATTAAAAAAATAGATATTATTTGAAATTTAAATAAATTTTAATGTATTAAGTGCTGAATATGCAGAGCAGTGGCATTTACAACTCTCTGTGGAAGCTGATGGTTTGCTGATAATGCTACTTGTTCTGTATTATCAAAATGAGTTAATTAAGAATTGCAAGTCTAGTGCTTAGCATGACCTATGGATCAACTATATATTTAGCTTTAGGGCTCAGCCATTTGGGTCTAGAAGTGCTCACAAAGTGAAACTTACTGAACTCAAGACAGTTTCAACTGGGAATACTATTAACATGACCATCATTCAGATATTCAACTGCTCTTCTACCTGGAAAATCATTTGCTCGTCTTGCTTCAAACCTAACAGAGACTTCTACTTGATTTTCCCCTGGCATTTACTAGGGCTTTGAAATTAGTATATTAACATACAGTCAATTATAGCTTCTGTTAATTATAACTGCAACGTTCAAAAACTTTCCTACCAAATTGATGTGGATGAAATTTTGTTTGACTTCAGAAGAAATTCTGCTTGAGTAAGGACTGAGGTAATCTCTGCCCTTACTCAGCACATATAAAATGTAGGGGGAAATCCACGGGGCAGAATCTCAGCTGACAGCCTGACATTGGTCCTTGGGTTTCCTGCAGCTGGAGACAGGACTCTCCTTTTCTCATGGAATTACAGGGACCTGGGTTATCCATCCACAAATGGGCAGAGATCTCCTGCTCAACTTAATTATGTTTCAAAGGCACAAATTACACTTGATTCCTGGTGATCTCCAGTCAAATGGCAATGTCATCCCCATAACAGCAGTGAGGAGAGAACTTATTGGTTGCTTCACTTGGGACTCTGTATCTGATCTAAAGAAAATGCCAAGATGCTCAAAAGTACTGAGCATTTATCCCACCCCATTGTTTCAAGATGATTTGTTTGTTGTCAGTTGAAAACCAGGCCCTAACTAAAGTTGCTCAGTTGTGAAAATAATGATCTTTGAAATTAAATCTTTGATGCCTCATTTTATTTCTGCAACTGATTTTAACATCTTTGAACTTTGAGATTACATAAAGTGTCTTCCTTTCAATTTCGTAGAGAGTAGCTCAAAAATTATGGTGATAGAGGAAGTCTTATACTACATTGGACCCCTTCCAATATTAGTCATTTAACTTTGAGTATGAAGAGAGTATAAATGGATGCATTTCATGATGGTAGGTTGGTTTTGATATGAATCAAGAAAACATTGTTTAAATGGGGGGAATGGCTGTGAATTTAAATTGCCAGCATTCAGATAGCTGTGGATTTGAAACAGAGAGATACTCCTTCAAATCTGTGGATTTAGCTAGAGAATAGGTCTTAATGGACAGCTTCTCTTCACACAAAGATTACATAGCAACTTCTGAATGCCACTGAATTCGGGAATCCTGGGACCCACGTGCCATGCTAAACCAATTCAGCTGTTTATGATATCTACATCCTCCAGCATTAGGGACCTAAATTAAGGGGTTTGATTAGGATTGAGCTAATTTGTACAAATAGAGAAAACCCCTAGTTTTAGTAAACTGAAAGCTCTGTTGTTCAGGTAGGAAGAGCAAACATCTCATTTAGATGTCAAAACTGCCTGTAAGTTTACAGATCTGTCTGTGTAAAAACACTCTGCTCCACCAGAAGTAGTCATAGGTTTCAGTTTGAGCTGTTTCGATCCAAGTTTCTGTTTTACTCATGAGCTAGAAAATGTCCATAACCTTCCAAAGAGCTTTACATTTCCATTTGTTTATTGAAGAAAAGAGCTAGGATCTTTGAAAAGCACCTTTGAATATTTGTTTATACAAAAGTTGCTGTAAAGTGCTAGTTATTAAATGCTTGCTGGGCTTAGTAAAACACAGATCTCTCAGAATTAAGTAGATATGCCACTAGCAAAAAGACATATTGAATAATAAAATGCTCAGTATGCCTAGCATTGTTTTGTGTAACTCTAAATTTATTTATAGATTTTGACTTTATAATAGGCTTCAGTGTATCTCTTCTTTATGGTTTGCCAATGCACCCAGAGGGAAGGTTCATTCTAATCAAATTTAGTATCACAAAAATAAGCACAGGAACAAATCAACAAACCCCTGGCACTGTAAACATTGTAAAAAGACAGATTATTATGTTGCTAAGTTTCTTCTACCTTGAAACTAATTCTCTATGGTTCAGCTGTTGCTTCCCTAACCATGTAGTGCTTCTGTCTCTTGCTGCAGTGCTATCCTTCAAGGCAGATAGATAGTGCGTGTGGGTAGGAAATATGGCCAGCTGAGACAGCACTGTGTTATGTTCGTGTCTGGAGTCACTCACTAGGAGACAGGCCAGTGAAACGTCTCACATTATTGAGAAATGGCTGAGAGGAAGTTCTGGAAAATAAACCATTCCTTCGTTTTTGCTCATCAAAACCTGTTGAGAGGAGCCCTTTTATAGATAAGGATGGGAACGTGGCATTCGCGACTGCCTTTAGTGGTATCTTTGAACTGACTATCTCTGTTTCCTATGGGAAATACCATTTAATCCTCTTCAGGCTTTCCTAAGCTATAATAGCATTATATATTGTTATTTTCAGGAGTGTCTGTTTTCTCATATTTAGCAATATTGCTAAGTGATTGGGATGCGTGCACAGGTGGCTGCCTTTGCCCTTGCCATATGTCCTCGCTGTGGGAAGTTGTGCTGCTGACACCGTGCCCCCAAAAAGGGAGAGTTACCGTACTGCTGGGTTAAACACATTTTGCTGAAACTCCTATGTTGATTGAGGACTTTTGTATTTCCAGAAGGTGACTATCTGGGACACGTGAGCAACAGGAATCTCTGTGAAGAAAATTGTAACTAGGTCTAGGACAATCCTTAATTATAGAGTTACTTGGAAATTATTTTCTGGTTTATATATATTAATATATATATAATATATATGTAGTTGGTTTATAAAATTTTAATTATATATTTCCTTTAGAAATATAATTCCTCAAAGTAAAAAGAAAGCCTTTCAGAGTGGTTGGTTCTCTTAAAAAAGCTAAGAAATGCAGAAAGCAAACTACCTGCAAAAATATTAGTTTTAATCAAAACCCACTATCCATCAAAAATTTTCAATAGAAAACATTTACCAGGAATCATAATTAATTTTCAGTGTTTTCTCATCTACCCTACCCTGTTTGTTTTATGCTTTCTGTACCATATTCTCTCATTTGAGTGACAGAGTTTATTAAATACTGTGGGAGTATGACTACTCCCTGTCTAACCAGCCAAGACAATCAAACCTGAGGATTTCAAGAGGCCCTTTCCAACCTAAACGATTCTGTGATTTTGCTACCTTTTCTGAGGGGAAAGTCTCAGTCTGTTCTGACAATTTCTCTAACTATTCTGTGTAAATGGTTTTTCAGTAACAGGATGACAAATGAGCAGCGCTTGACAGATAAGCAGTGCTTGATCTAGGCAAATTTGCAAACTCTTTTTCTTTTATTCTCCACTCTTAGGCCTCCTTTTTCTGGGTTCTCAGCTGATCTTACACAGCTGTACCCCAAGAGCTGCCAGGTAACTATATTAATTTAAAACAAGTTAGGCCATGATTTGTACCAGAGAATTTTGCTGTACTTGATCTTTGGCTTCATGCATTACCAGGTAACGATGACCTCTTATGCTCTCATTAATATCTCATTTAAGCAACACAGAGAACATAAGCACACAAACAGGTTTTAGTTACCTACAATCCCAGATAGTCCTAAAGGAACAAAGTTATTCTTCAGGCTTTATTTGTTTGTTTTTAAAAGATGACAACTAAATCTCCAGATAAGGAAACACATGCACTGTTACTGACACTGGACCAAATTGCTTTCCTTGTAACATTTCAACATCTCATTTACCTGAGGCGAAAATTTCTCAGCTGAGAATCTGGCCAAAAATACTGCAAAAAATTTATATACAAAGACAGTTAATCTGCTAAGGAGCAAAATGAAACTGAATGTGTTGCTGGAAAGGCTTAATATTTTTTTTTTACTTCACAAAATAGAAAATCTGCACATCTAATTTTATTGCGTTGTGACTCGTTTGAGGCCACTTGATGCTTAGTCATCAGGAGGACTTGCAGCATTTCTCCTTAGGTGCATTTAGTGAATTTAGTATTTCACTTTTGTAGCCAAAAAAATATCACTGGTGTGAGGAATAGCACAAAACCCATAAACTATAGACAAGGTGAATTTGATTCTGTCATCTTCATGACCATGATCTCTATGCCTTAAAAAGTTGCAGCTGGCTCTATTTCACCCTGTGCTCAGTATTGATGAAGCTATAAAAGGTGGGTATTAACATCAAAGAACCAATATTCGAATAATTGTTTAGCTGTGTGGGAGACAGCTAGGCTGCAGTCAAAAGTACATAAATTTGAAAACTGCATGCAAGCCCATGGCTGGAATCTATGGAGTAATGTCAGAAAGGGCAGGTTAAAAAAAAAAATCATATATAGTGTAAATGATCAGAAACTATTATTCTTTCCATGATTTATCTAGTGTTAAAATTGTGTTCAGTGCTTTACAGACAGATCTGAAGATACAATAAGAAATCAAAAGGTGAAGAGACTTATCCAGTGCTTAATAACGCAGACATCGTCATCTAAACAAGCTCAGTGGGGATATATTTTGCTCATCCTTTGCTTTTCAGTTTAGGTCATGACACTCACAAGCCTCTGAAGGGGCACCTAACTTTGCAAACCAGGCTATAAGCAATGGTGTGGTAACTGATCTGTGTTAAAACTAACCACTTTTTTCTGCTGGGCTAAGCAAGGAAGGTGCCTTTGTTCTCATACGTGGCTGAGAACTAGAGCAGATGAAATGTGGGCACATATTATTCCTTTCTGCTGCCTTTGCAGTGAAGCAGGGAGCTGAACCTGAATCTTCCACGTCCCAAGTCATCACCCTGCCACCAGGGAATACTTCACTGAATGCCATTGCATAACAGATAGAAAAGCAAGTGTTTCCTCACTCCTGCTTTGCAGGCTTGTCCAGAGCAAGCAAGGACTGCGCCTTATGATATTTCTACAGAAATGTCATTTGCCTGCATAAGTATTTCTGTGCCAGAATTACAGGCATTGACTCTAGCAGACTTAGCCTGGGATTATAAAAAAAAGCTTCCTGGAGGCAGGCATCATACTGATTTCCCTGACTTCCCAGCAACTCAGACTTCTTAGAGAAAATCTGGGACCAGTGATTATTCCATCACTAAAAGTCAAAGCAAAGCAGAAGATACATCTCAGAAAGCATACTGCCATGAAAGGGTGATAGGATGAATGTGGCAGTGGGGCTTCCTCTCTGATTCCCTAAGATGAATGAAAACATAGATTCAGAGTTCTGGGACTTCAAAATTATTTCCTTGGGACTACTGTTTGTCAGGGACATTTCAGCTACTTATAAGAGCACTGTTCATTTCACACTCTAGATTACATATGCAGCAAGGTCCACATCACCGCACATCATTTCTCTAGCTAGTACGAAGCATCACAGGCTGTAGATAGATGTTAACTTGTAGGGGCGTCCCATAATTCACAGAAAGATTCATCTGTTCTGTCTAAGAGGGTCAATTCCTCAGTCTAGAGCCTCATTTACAATAGCTATTCTAGCCTGGATATGGACGCTTAATCTTTTTTTCATTATTATTATTCTTTCTGAACAATAGTAATTTCTAGGTTGAGGATACACCACACTAATCCCTTCTTTTCTCAAAGGCCGCATAAATTATTAAGGTTGTATCTTGTTTTGTAGGAGCCCCTACAGCTGATATTTGACTGTTAAAAAAAACACAACCCAGAAACAAAAAAAAACAAACCCCATCTTTTTTAGCTCAGCTTTAGCCCTCTATTAAATGGCATCAGGAGAAAAAAAGGGATATATAAATCATTTCCTGTTACATTTCAACTGCTGGAGAATGACAAAAAGAAAAAAAATGCCTACTGTGACAAAATCTGACCACAAATATGTACATTCATGCCTTATTTTGATCTTTATAAAAAAAATGTGATTTATCGTCTTGATTTCTAAGGCTGTGGGCAGCTGAATAGGCTAGCCTGGGACAAGTCAAGCTATTTCAGTTTGAAAGACCTGTAGACATGTCTTGAAATCCTTGAATAATGAGGTAATCTTACCACAAGAGTAGAAAATTTACATTAAGATTATTTGAGACTAACTTTGACTCTTTTTGGATTAAAAAATCTTCCAAGCACTCAGTCCTTTTATCAGTAGAAGTGAATTTAACCACTCCAAAAGAGGAGGTGGGATGACCTTCCTGCTACGGGAGGGGGAAGGAAAGGGGAGAAGAGTCTCATAGGGCTGAGCTTGCTGTTGAGATTGCCTCTATTTCTCCTCTTCCATCTCATTTTATATGTGTGTCTCATCCTCATCCCTGCTTCAATGACTGCAATATTGTAGAAATATTATACCACTAAGTGCAATGTGCCACAGCCTCCGCCATACCTGGCCTGATGGACCTACAATGAACATCACAGATGGGAAGTGGGTACAATAAATATGCTGAAAAATTTCTCTTTTTTGCTATCTCTTTGTTGAATCTTTCTGAAGGTGATGGCTACTTAACCCGGAGTCAGACTAAGTTTGATACTTGTGTGTACATCAAGCTGACATCAGCTTGGTATTCCTGTTGTGAATTTTTCTGGGGCAAAGTTGTGTACAAATGAATGCATTAAAGATCTGTTTGAAATGCAACAGTCTCTGCAGATTGTGTAGAAGCAATAAGGCTTTAAAGAAGAGAAATGGATCTGGAAATGCCAAGGTTCAATGTGTGCAGCAGTCCCAGCATGAGCACGAAAGGGATTCTTAATTAAAGGGGGGGCAGGCAGCCTGCAATCACAGTGTGGGGTCTGGAAGTACTCTGAAGATGGCACTTTATGATCATGAAATGCACTTGTTTGACAAAGATGCCTGCCTGCCTGCCTGGTTTTAAGAGGTGATTATCTAGCTGGCAAAGGATCACATCAGCAAAACTCCTGAATGCGACTCTCAGCTGAAGCCTGCTTGGATCCCAGAGGGAGCACATAAGGGTAACATGTATTAAAATGAGGTTTCTCTTGTAGTTTTGGTGGAACAGCTCCCTGACATTGCATTTTGGATCACAGCTTACCCAGTGCAGTTAACTTCTCCTAAAACTGACAATATGAGAAAGGAACTTAAAGAGAGTACAACTTAGGGTGTCAGTAAGATCCATTGCACCATAATTGACAAGCAGCAACAGCGAAGAGGCCAGGCTGCCTTTTGAGCATTGCATGGCTGCTTTGTATACATGTAACAGTGTGGGCCTCGGCACGCATTTTAAACACCTGCGATGGTTTTCAACTATTGAGAGAGCAAGACAGTTAAAGGGAGACACTGGGTAGGTAACAACTTAATGCAAAAAGAGCCCTGTGTGTGACAAGCAGTTGTCCCAGCCCCTCTGGAAAGCTTTTCTTTGTTAAATACATTTCTGAAGAAATGTCCTTTTTTTTGTAGTTTTTGTCTTTTTTTGGTTCCCTCCTCCCACCTTGGAAGTTATGATGATAAAGAAAAGACTTTGAAAAGTCAGGTCATGGGGCAACATATTTGTTGCTACTAAGGAATACCTTTGCAGAGCATATTAAGCAACCTCTCTTTTAAGGACTGCTGTTACTCCCACTCTGTGGTCTCCCTTCTCAACGCACAGTCTTCCCATCACTGTAATTTGCCTTTGCACGTCTGGGAAAACTGTCCTCAGTGATCAGTTCAGTAGAAATACCAGGAGACAGACAGATGTATTGCTGGGCCCACTTTCAAGAGCAAAGCTGAAAGACAAATTCCAAGGGTTTTGTGTTACAATCAGTACAGCAGTCCTGATGAGGCTGGTTATTATGCAAATCAGAAGCAAGACAACCACTGTTTCCACCTCTGTAGGACTCGCTACAGAAAAGAAGTGAGAGGCATAGATGTATGGAGGCATAGATGTATGTTTGTGTGAGTATCTGTGAGTTTACACAGGGGACTAGTTGAATCCCAAAGCTTTGAATTAGCAGGAAAGTGGTCTCTTTTTTTAAGCAATATTTTCTATTCCATATTTTTGTGTGGTATTTAGGCCATTCCAGCATGAAGCTATTGTTGTGGCCCAGGTTTGGGCTCCTTCCTGAAATATTTGAGGCCTGAAACCTCTTTAGACATGGAAGATACTGCTGTTCTTTTTCTGACAGCCAGCTATCTATAGCCCAGAGATGCCATGTCTGCATTATTTCTTCTCTGTGAAAAGACAGTGATTCCTTATTAGAAACATCCTGAAATCAGTACCATGACTCAAACAGTAATTTAAATGGAAAATTAGGAAGTTTCTAAACACCATAGTGTAAAACATGTTTCAGAGAGCATTACATTCAAAAAGAAGGTAATGCACAAATATACAGAGATGTGGACATATAGAAAATATTTTATGCAACTGTTGAGACACATCAAGGTATGGACAGATTGTGTTCAATCTGTCAAAACATATTTTTCCTGTTTCTGATTAGCTTTATTTTTAAAACACATTTTTGATGAAAAGTGGAATCATTGCAAGGTCCATGACATTAAAACAGGTGTTATAAGAAATTGGGATCAGTAGAATGACTCACCTGTTCAATGCTGAGTACTTAAATGGATTGATGGAGTGGCATACCTTGTTCTCTAAAGAACAGAACTCTTAATTTCTTTGTTAATCAGTGTTATCTTATTCATTACAGTTATAATGAGTATTCACAAACAGCAAATCCTCTGTTTCTTATCTCTGTCAAAGCATATGGTCCTAGCAAAGGAACCAAGATAACAGTAGCAGAATGCAAATGTCCTCTAAATTCGGGCAAGTGGTTAAGTCCACAAGAGCTGAAGGGAGCCTTAACAAAACTTAACATTTTATGTACCTTGGTATTGTCAAGAAGAACTAATTTTAATGCACATGTATTCATCCATCCTTAGGTAACGTATGGGTAAGCGGACCATTCTTTTAAGGCAAGTGATACCTGGTCCTCAATAATGCATTTATTCCAAAAGCCACAGCCTATAAGAAGGGATAGAACTTGTCAGGAATCTTCCAATAAAATGTTACTCATTGGAAAACGCCAATTAGTAGGAAGCAGTACTTCTCATGAGTTTCTGCTTCAGTGGACCTCTTGGAGCAACTTGTTTTAAAAGAATAAAATCAAGATTTTCAAACTAAAGCATTTGATTTTGAAACCATTTCCAAATGAAACAACTTATTGTTTTAAAATATCAGCTAAAATGCATCTCAGAAAGATAAAAATGATAAGCACTGCAAAATCACAAAACAGTAATATTTCATTTTTCTCAGCTATAATTATTATTGGTTTACTTTTTTTTTTTTGACATGTTGAATGCTGGACCTGATTATGAGATAGAAAAATGGTTAAGATTCTCAAAAAATTTAGATGGATGGAAAATCTTATACTTTTAGGATAAAAATTCACACTTTTTATCAGTGACATCCTGGTACACAGACAGGTCAAAACTCAGATCCCAAAAGATCAGTAGATATGTTTCTCTTGTTGATTTCATTGACACATTAAATGTTTGTCTTTTGCTTGGTCATAGCATCTTCCTCCATAATAGTTTTATGTGGACCTGAGAGTCTAAATTCCTAATTTAAAGTTCCCTTGATCCTTGCACTTTGAACATTGTTAGTTGTGGTGCTATTTATCAAACATACAATTTTTGAAGTTCCTGCTGAAACTGCTTCCCAAGAGAAGTCTTTTCTTCTTCAGGCCTGACAGTGCCATAAATTATTTTAAGATGTTATAACCTTCTATATTTACTAGTGAGTTATACTGCTAGTTAAAAAAGGGTCTATGTTTCTGAAGAGTCTCCTATCTGATTGTTTGCTGGGAGCAACATTGTGGAGAGAAAACCCAGCCATTGGTCTTGAGCTCTGATATCATCTCATAACAAATGGTCTCAATTAAAGGCAATTCAGTGAAGTCTATGGAAATATAGTCATTTATCAAAATCTGAGAAAGAAATGCTTTGGGAACACAGTTTGACTTGATTTTACACAGTATGAAAAAACATGCAATACAAATACAACAGAAAAATAAAGTCACACCAGGCAGAAAACAACAGAATACAATACATAGAAGGTGTGTTTTTCCTGCACTTGAAATTTCTTTCCCAACTTCATTAGCAATTTGCAAGCTTCTTACTTGTAGTAAGTACTTGAATGAATGTTCATTTAGGTCTCTCTAGTCTGTTTTGTTTCTCTAAAATCTGTACTTAATACCACCTGAGTAAGAAGTTACAGACAAGGTGAAGAACCTGAAAAATTAAACAATTTTACATCCCACCTGTCAAAACTCAACTGTTTTTTGAGGCATGGAAATTGAACATCACTGCAGTTATTATCATAGCTTCATTCAGCTCCTTTGGAATCATAAGAAAAGGAAGATGATGACATGATAAGTAGTATTTGCTATAGTTGTACTCATCCACAATTTAATAACAGTTTCATAAAAGCTACCTCAAAATCAATGCATGTATTCTGGACAGAAATTAATATGTTCATCAGAGGCATTCTTCTAAGTTGCTATTATTATAAGTTGGTTTGCTGCTTCCTTCTTATTGACTGAATTTCTGCTCTCAGAATCATAGGTCCAAAGAGATACAAGGGCTGTGAAGTTTTTAAAATGGATTAATGGATTGGTGGTGTCTTCTGTGAATGGATTGCAGACCATTGGTGCTGCTCAGACAGAGGAAGTTTTGTATCAGGCATTTCTGACTACTCAGGCTGAGAATAGAAGTAAATATGTGTAAACACAATACCAAGATCCATCTGCTGGAAATGTCCCCACAGGAAAACAATCTGTGAATCTCCATCAAATTTTGCTCCCATTTTCAGCACTACCTAAGGGGAAAGGCCCTTGTTCAGCGAAAGGCAGGAGGACGCTTCTAGTCGTGGGCCACAGCCCCGATCCAGCAAAACTCACCTTAGTTCCTTCCCTCCCCAGCAAGTAACTGCAGCACGTGCTTAACACCCACCCTGTAGAATTCAGACATATGATGAAAGGGACTTGTGTGAATCAAGGCCAAAATATCTAAGGTTGTATTTAAGCACCTCGCATTAAGGCAGGCTGGTTTGAAAATGTTTTTCTAGTTCCTCCCCAGGCTGCCTGGCATGTTTTTGCCTGCTGCAAGCCAATAAATAACAAAAGTAACAATTATAATAAACAGTAAATATTTAATATCGTAAGAACAACATTGCTGAGTACACAGCATTTTGAGTGACAGATGTGTATTTGTTAGTGATATTAACTAAATGGAGAGTGCCTTGCAGTTTCTTTAATAGTCACAGAATTAATCACACAGATTAATAATGCTGCCACTCACAGAGGGAAAATGATTTCTCCTCAGCACTGCCTTTCTTCTTGTTAAGAATTCTTTCAGCCAAAATACGTGGTGACGCATGAACAAGTACCCCAGCTTCTTAAAACTGATTTTGTAAGTTTTTACACATTCACTTCTGAGACTCAGTTTTTCCGTTCAAATAGGATGTGGTCCTTATGCTGGGAGGCCAAAAACTGTTACTCAGCCCCCTGCCTGGTGCAGTGGGGATTGCTCATCTGATGCTGTACAATGGGAGTGGGTGTTCCTCCACCGAAACACGTCCTGGAGTATGTGTAAAACAGCAGTATGTGAAAAAGGATTAAATATTTTTCTCTTGCTCAAGAGAAACACCTCTTGAACATGAAGGTGGCTGAGACTTTGGAAGTACAGCATAGAAATGCCTTAGCTAATTCTCAGTGTAGTAGACAGAAAGATTAGCACAGCAGTTTGCCAAGGCTAATACAACCTGTCCTTGGGAAGGAGCACTGCACACTGTCCTTTTCCCTGGCCAGACTATAAAGGAGACAAACTGACCTATACTGAGCCAAAGTCAAGGGCAGTATTTTGTTGAATAAGCTTTTACAGTTTCTGTGCTATCCCTGCAATTGCAGCTGGTTTCCCCATGAAGCTGATGCGGATTGAATGGATGACTTGCTATCCAGTCAGATTCCAAGCAGTAATGGGTTTAGTGTGAAACAGTAGTTTGAAAAGTCAGGTTGTGTGTTCAAACATCTGTATTTGATGCAGCATTTTCTGGGCTATAGAAAGGCCAGTTGAAAATGTATCCAGTAACAATGTTGTATCCTACAGGATCAAAGTACCATGTAGCACCAAGTACTAAATAAATTATGGTTAGACTGCTGGGAGAGAAAGCAAGGTCACTAGCTTTCTATAAGAAAGCTTTACTTTGGAGTTAATAGTCTGCAGTAGATTGAAATGAGGGATGCAACCAGCTAAATTGAAGCTAGTCTTTTATGCATACATTAGGTGCCAGGAGAGTTTTACATACACTCAGAGAACCTTGCATTGCCTTTTGAAATGAGGAAAACAAAGTAGATTTCTTTTGAAAATGGAAAGCTTAAAAAAATACCCTCTTGTGCTACAGGTATGTTATGAAGCAATTGCTTTGCAGATAAGTCCTTCTAACAACCATATTGAATAGCAAGTCACACATCATGCAGCATTACATCAAAGTAAAATTCCAAAATTCACTATAATTCAACCAGCGAGGACTGATACATTTCGAGATGGGATTTGATCATTGATGAAAGACTGCATTATACCTTTCAAGGGAGTCCTATAATAAACCTTGTTTAAAAGAAAAAAAAAAAAAAAAAGAATGGTAGCATTTTGTTTATATTATTCTAATTGGAAAATTATTTTCATTTAAAAGCTATTTCTTCTGAAGTATTTCCAACCATAATAAAATTGGGTCTTCTCCACATGTAAAAGTGCCTTTTTGTTGCCTTTCTTTTCCCTCACTAAAATCTGTGTACAAAATCTTACCAAAATCTGGATGCTTCCTAACAGAATTTGAGGATCTGAGGAGGGAAAGCAAACAGACAATGTTTTTATTAAAATGAAAAGAAAGAATTTCAATGGATTCAATATCATGCACTTCTTGGACGAAAAGGAAATAGCCTGTCTTTCAGTTTTAAATGGAGATTATTTATCTGAAAGTTTGACCAGCAGGAAGAGTGGAGTCTGATGTTGCTTCTGGGGCTCCAGAGCATCATTTAAACTGGAGGAAGTCCTAAAATATCCCTTGATTATCATCATCGACTTCTACAAACAACTCCATCAATGTTTTGTCCATTCTGGTGGCAGTGGGCAAAAATCCAGTGATTCATTGATAGTATAGGCCCTAGCATCCCTTCAGTCCTCCTCACCATTAATTTTCCAGTATCTATTATTCTCTATGCTCAATTAAGGGCAGCACTGAGGCCCATTAAGTAATGATGTTCTGCAGTGAACGGGCAGTAGAAAAGTAGATAAACTAAGAGCCTTACCAAAGCTCATTGCAGTAAATCAAATTTCTTTTATACCAAAGACCAGCTGAAGCATCTCTCTCCCCTCCTACATTCCCTTATCCCTGACATACACGGGCTGCTGCCACAGTACATCAGTGCTCTCTTTTGAAGGTGTGAACCTGCCTTTGAATCAACAGGCTTTGGAAACAGCTGCAACACTAAATTGTCTGATAAGTTTTAAAGAAGGGGGGAAAAATAGTTGAGCAGTTGATTGCTACAGCTCTAAGAAAGTGTTTTTTTTTTTCTTTTATGTAATTGTGGAAAAGCCTGGCAGAATAAATAAAAATATTGCTGTTGTGGTGAAGAGAGCAGGAAAGTCTGCCTCTATTCACAGGAAGAATGAATCTTAGATTGCACAGGCCAGACACTTAGATTGTCCAAATGTAATATCTTCATTTTTTATTATTATTTTGGAGGAAGGTAATCTTGTTTCATCCCATTCAAAATCTAAAAGTTGTAGCAACCACTTTGAATTCAGATTCATGTAATTATTCTTTCACATTCCTGAAGAAAAAAGGGAAGAGTGAACAAAGAAACAGGACAGAGGAGCTGGCTGTGTTCCTGTTCCTGACTGACCTTCAGAAGGATAGAAGATGTATGCTAACTTCGGCCCCGTAATGCTTCAGCATCTTGCCTCAGCTCCCCCTGTAGCCAATGAAAAGCACTCATTAATCACTCAGGGAGTGATTGTTCCTACCCAGACTCTGATGCATATGCTGTTTATAAAGTAGGTACAACAAAACCTTCTGAATCGCTCTCCATTGTATATAGGGGAAGACTAGAAAGCTAGATTGGCCTGGACACCTCTGGTTTAGATGGCAAATGTCAAGTAAGATGAATACAGCTCTTAGGTTATTAAGTTTTTCTTTGGTAAAATGATCCCTGTCACAAAGACTGAATGGCTAGTCACCAGATTTTCAGGAGCCTGTAACTGAGGTGAGAGACTGGGTGAGAGACTGTCACTGTCGTTACAAAACTGTCAGTGTGGAGGGGCGTATTCTAAGAAGATCTAGCTAATGCTTCAAATCAGCAAACTTCATCATATTTCCTTTTAGAGTGTACCTACCCAGCAAAACTCTTAGTCATTCACTGCTCTGGAAGAGAGGATTTCTTAGAGTCATAGCTATTGGGAGCAGAGCAAATATATAAGACATCACTCACAGAATATGTGGGAACAGAGAAAAGCTCATCAGGATCTCACATGCTAACTGGAATGAGAAACTGAAAGTCATGGAAGAAACAGTGAAGTTCTTGGGAACTTGCTCAAAGTCGTGTTCTGCAGTCAGCAGCGCCTGCAGTTACCAACTGGACTTCAGCTCTACTTTTGTCCTTGACTCAGACTCCTTTAATTGTTCCTTTTTAAACAGACGATGCATCCTGTTGTCTTTATGTAAAAACATCCCTGGTCATATTCCCTGAACAGAAGATGCAAGTGAAAAATTACCTGCTTGGCACCTTTCCACTAACAGACAACATTGATCTACTATGGTGACAACGCTAGAACAGCAACCTGAGGAGAAGACTACTGAATCAGAACTTGACTTGATCCAAAGACCTGGGCATTCCCCTCCATCATTAAATGCTCTGTTAGCAAAATGTTAATAGAACTGTGGTGCAGTGTGAATCTACTGCCAGGTCTTCTTTTGTCAGTTCATTACCATGTTCTTCCTTGTCTTAGCCTGTCTGCTCTTGAGAAAGTTATTAACATTATTATCATCAGTAGAGTTCTGCATGGATTGACGATGTCTCCCATGAGTCCCTAAACAAACAGATTAAGCTGCTGCAGAATGTCCCTAGGTACGTGAAGAGAAAAAATGCCACAGACCTTTTCTGTTTGCTTGAGAACAGACACACGATGTGTGGTTGGCACTTTTCTCTCTGCTTGCTTGCAAAAATAATGAGCCCTTTCCATGCAATGTATTTTCCCAGATTATGCAGAAGTAGTAGGTTCCAAGTCCTAGTCCACATATGTCCACTGAAACTAATGGATATGTGAAAGTTTATGCAAAGAGAACTGCTTCTTAGACCACAGAGATTTGTCCTCCCCACACTGCCTTAGCTCAGTGGAATTAACCATGTCTTCTTTTACACAAATTTCATGCTAAGGCAACTCAATTTCAAACTTAAAATGCAAGCTGACTCAGCACAATCACCTTCAAAAGAAACTTTTCTGGCTCACATAAATTAAAGAAATAAGAGATTCATATGAATGGCCTGTGGTAGAAAGGGTTAAGCTAAGTAGTGTGGTAGCTCCGTATCCTGGTTCTGTCTCCAAGTATGAATACTTGACAAAAAGTAAAAGAAACAGAAAATCTGAAGTTATTCTTCCCTTGCCTCTATCCTTCCAGCCTTCAAAGACATTTTAGCAACAGGTTGCATTCAGACCATTGTGTTTAATAGCAGCTGATGAGTTCAATCTCCACACATCAGTCTAATCTCTGCTTTTAATTTAGGCTTTGACCCAAAACAGCAAAGTGAGCACAAGAAAATCATAGAGAGCCAGGCTGGTCCCTAGCATATCATCATGCAGGCGTATCACACATGATCTTCTTTGCTATGTGGCAGCTTCTTTCAGAAGCTCCTCTGCCTTTAATTAAGCAATGGCTTCAGCAGAGATTTTTTGGAAGCAGGAGCAATTGCTCTCCATCTTCAGAGCACAAAGGTGCTTTGATGGGGCTGCTGATAGTTTGTGTGTTCACCACCTAAGAAACTCTGAAGTGAGAGTGAGTAATTCCAGACCAGGGCATACGGATTACACAAAGCTCTCTGCCACAGTGGGTTCAGAATATGCTGGATGCAATCCTATGATCTGATACTGACCCAGTTTTTTAGTTTATTCCTATACCTGAGACATTGTTTTGATTGGGATGTGTGTAGAGACTGGAACTCGTGGTATCCAATCCCTTTACAGCTCTTCAAAGTGTTATGATAGGCTCCATTGAAACAAAGAGATATCAGTGATATTATCCAGAGCTTGAACTAGAAGTTTCTTTAGCTCCTTCTCATTTTTTTTATTTATTTATTTTTTTTATATTTTGGGGGTTTACTACTTATCTTGGCTTATCTGAATGGGGGACTGCACTGTCCTTCATACGGATGCAAACCTAGAGTAGCTGTGATATTTTAAGTGGAATTACTCCACTCTTATGTTTGGTAAAATGATCTCGCATGTTTTCTAAAAAAAAAACAACCAACCAACTACTTGAAACTCTGTCCTAGATATTTAAATGTTTAATTTATGGCAATGCATCCAGTTTATGCTCCAGTTTTTCCTGGCATTATAGTTGGGAAGGAGGAGACATCTGAAAACATTTTTGTTGACTTTTTTTCCCAAGGGTCATGAGACAATTGCATCACAAAACATCACTGCATCTTCATGAGCACTGTTAAAAAATAATATAGCAGCAACAGTTACTGCAATCAGGCTCCATATGCTTAACACAGTGCAAATAAATCCCTTAAGAAAGAATTTAGCTGCACAGACAAGTGACAGGAGAAGAAAACACAGATAGATAAAGTCACTGAGTGTGTATAGCAGAGGAATAAGAGAACCAGGTAGAGGGTACAGAAATCCTTTTTCATAGTCTGCTTTAGATGATACTGTAATTTCTCCTAAAATACTCATTTAAACCTAGACAAACAGGTCTGATTTTTGAGAGAAGTCTTCTCACAGATTTTTAAACCATCCTTCAAATCCATGAAATTATCTCCAATTTTACTTCCCATGTGACTGACACTGCCTTGGTGTATGTTACTTCCAGCTCTGTTTGTTATGATTATGTAATATATATAAAAATTGAAAATATACAGTTAAATGTCTGAATGTTCTCTTGATTTTAATAGCATCTAGATTAAATGACAGTAATAAGCAGCCCTTTGTGCAGAATTCTTCTGTAAGAGTTGCAAAAGTGATACTAAAAAGCCCTCTCACAAACTGTAACTTCAAAGTAAGGTAGGAAGCTCATTGTGGTTTCATCTTCTTCCAACTGCCCTATTAAGAATATTAAGCTTGAAAACCCAAATCACTCACTGCTGCTGTGATCTGACCAGCCAAAATGTTATTCCTTCTGCTGGCTGGCAGGGAGCTGGCAACTGCTTTTTGCCTTTTGCTACAGTTTTCAATTCCATTTAACGAACAGAGTTCAGCATAAAGAAGCAGAAACTGAGTCTTCATCTGCTTTGTTTATTCTCAGCAAAATTGTCAGCCAGTTCCCAAAGCCCTTCTGTTTAAACTAGTTCATTAAAACAAAGAACTACATAAGATATTTTCTATGGTCATATTTGTTGTGGAGCTGCTGCAGGGGCTCCTATGGGGAAATTGTCCTGACAGCTTTGATGCAGAAATACTGTAATATAGAGATTATAAAGTTGATGATATTACAGAACATCAGCTGCTTCTCTAGTGATTATAAAATGTACAGTTTACCAAAGCACAGGGAACTCCAGAATTCCCCTGTGCTCTTCATGGTAGACTGTAAAAATAAATAATCCAGACTGACAAAAGAAAGGAAAAGTAAAACTCTAACAGATTTAATAAAGAAGTGATAAGTCATTAGAGGAAGACAGGGAATCTTCATGTTTAGGTTTCACTTCCTTCACACTTCTTTGTGCTTGGTATTCATGTCTGACTATTTGTGTCTCCACTATTTGAATTGATCATTTCAGCTATTAAAAACATATGGTGTAATTGGTTCAGAATTATTTTAAATAATTTTAGTGGTTTGATTTTTTTCAGTGGACAAAATAACATTTTTAGTGAAATAATTTATATATTCCAAAGGAAAAATATTTAAGCATTTTTAATATTAATAATTAATAGGATTTGGTATATGTTTTTGGCATGGTCTATATTTTCCTTTTACCTTTGGATCACAAGAAGCAAAACATTCTCCAGCAATGTCAATTAAATATTTCAGCTAGTGCTACCACCTATAGGTGGTTGAGTTCAGCCCCTTATACCCTTCTTTTACCTTTGTCATCCTTTTTTCCCCACGCTAATCAGGCTCTGCAGTCTTCCTTGTGCAGTTTGCTCAGTGATTTCACTTCTTCCTTTCCAATCTCTTCTGCAAACTCATTTAGCTACGCTAGCCTCTCCTGTAGCTGTCTCCATCAGTACTATCTGTTCCTACTCTTCTGCTAAATCAGTAAATAAGTAAACAGTTGAGAGCTGTGTAAAACAAAAGTTATGTGATCAGCTTTCTGTGAAAAAACAATGATCTCTTCTCATACTTATTCTCACTTCTCTTAGCTCTGAAACTCCATTATGGATAATGATAGAAGAAATTGAAATAGCTTAATATTGTTTAGTTTAGAGAGGAGCAGAGTTAGAAAAATCACAATATAGAGAGACATGACCTGAGGAAGGTAAATCTGACATTCTTATTTACTCTTCCAGAACAAAGAAATTATTCTGTCCAGATGTAAAATGCAGAGGATGAATTACTGCTCCACAGAGCACGCTCTGGGGCTCACTGCCACGAGATATTGAGGGCAAGATAAAAATGGCGCTTACAGAATTAGCTAGTAAAAACTTAATGCCATGAAGAAGGAGAAATATGGTGCTGAGAAGAACAGCCGGTGAATGCAGGGGATCTCCCTTTATTTATTACAAGCCTCTCCAGCCCTGGCAGTTCTGTTTACCCACCCCATGCTGGACTCTGTAACTATGACCAGACAATATTACCCTTAGGTAATTTAGGCAGCTCAAATTGCCTAAACCAAGGTGATATTAAACTGCAGTTTATTGTCCTTGGGATCATTAATTTCCCAAGGAGGTGCAGACAAATCCTTGGGGGACTGGTCCCAACAACCAGACCCATCTTTTATTTTTCTAAACCTTTGACTATGTTTTAAGAAATAGGGACATAAGGAGTTGGAAAGGTTGAGATCTCTGGATCGTATTGCTGAAACCACCACCAAGTTTAGCAAGCACAGGTGCCCCATTGGTCAAGAAGCCTAAGAGGACACATAGACCAGCTCATGTATTTGCATCCTGAAGGTGCTTCACCAGTTGTCATGGTTTAACTCTGCCAGCAACTAAGCACCACGCAGCCACTCGCTCACTCCCCCACACCCAGTGGGTTGGGGAGAGAATCAGAAAAAAAAAAAAGTAAAGCTCATGGGTTAAGGTAAAGACAGTTTAATAGGATAGAAAGGAAGATGATGATGATGATGATGATAATGATAATAATAATAATGAATCATAAATTAAGATAATAATAAAAAATAATTGGAATATACAAAACAAGTGATGCACAATGCAATTGCTCACCACTCGATGACCAATGCCTGGTTAGTCCCCAAGCACCAATCCGCACCCCCAGGCCAACTTCCTCCCAGTTTATATACTAAGCATGACACCATATGGTATGGAATACCCCTTTGGCCAGTTTGGGTCAGCTGCCCTGGCTGTGTCCCCTCTGAACTTCTTGTGCCCCTCCAGCCTTCTTGCTGTCTGGGCACGAGAAGCTGAAAAACCCTTGACTTAGTCTAAACACTACTTAGCAACAACTAACTGTCTACCTAGACTTTAGTAAAGCCTTTGACACTATTTTCCACAGCATACTCCTGGAGAAACTGCCTGCTCATGGCTTGGATGGGTGTACTCTTTGCTGGGTAAAAAACTGGCTGGATGGCCAAGCCCAAAGTGTGGTGGTGAATGGAGTTGTTAAATCCAGTTGGTGGTCAGTTACAAGTGGTGTTCCCCAGGGCTCAGTACTGGGTCCAGTTCTCTTTAATACCTTTATCAACGATCTGGACGAGGGGATCAAGTGCACCCTCAGTAAGTTTGCAGACAACACCAAGTTGGGCAGGAGTGTTGATCTGCTCGAGGGTAGGAAGGCTCTACATAGGGATCTCAACAGGCTGGATCGATGGGCCAAGGCCAATTGTATGAGGTTCAACAAGGCCAAGTGCTGGGTCCTGCACTTGGGTCCCGCACTTGGGTCCCAACAACCCCATGCAGCACTACAGGCTTGGGGAAGAGTGGCTGGAAAGCTGTCTGGCAGAAAAGGACCTGGGGGTGCTGGTTGACAGCCGGCTGAATATGAGCCAGCAGTGTGCCCAAGTGGCCAAGAAGGCCAACGGCATCCTGGCCTGTAACAGAAATAGTGTGGCCAGCAGGAGCAGGGAGGTGATTGTTCCCCTGTACTCGGCACTGGTGAGGCCACACCTTGAGTACTGTGTTCAGTTTTGGGCCCCTCACTGTAAGAAAGACATTGAGTTGCTGGAGCGTGTCCAGAGAAGGGCAATGAAGCTGGTGAAGGGTCTAGAGCACAAGTCTTACGAGTAGCAGCTGAGGGAGCTGGGGCTGTTTAGTCTGGAGAAAAGGAGGCTGAGGGGAGACCTTATCGCTCTCTACAACTACCTGAAAGGAGGTTGTAGTGAGGTGGATGCCAGTCTCTTCTCCCAAGTAACAAGCAATAGGATGAGAGGAGACAGTCTAAAGTTGCACCAGGGGAGGTTTAGATTGGATATTAGGAAAAATTTCTTCACTGAAAGGGTTGTCAAGCATTGGAACAGGCTGCTCAGGGAAGTGGTGAAGTCACCATCCCTGGAGGTATTTAAAAGACATGTAGATGTGGCACTTAGGGACATGGTTTAGTGGTGGACTTGGTAGTGCTACGTTAATGGTTGGACTCAATGATCTTAAAGGTCTTTTCCAACCTAAATGATTCTATGATTCTACTATTCTATGATATTGTTAATATTTAAGACAAGTTTTGAAGATGAAAGGAACAGGTGTCTAGTATAGACAGCCTTAGATTCCTTCACAGGCTGCTCTCAGCAGAGAGACCTGTGACTTTACTGTTACTGCAGCAGGTCAACTTATAAACGCCTACAACCAGATGAACTGTTACCTTTGATTTTGCATTAGTCCATAAACTACTTGTAAAATATCTGTGAAATTTCTACCTTTGGTCTGCCTTTTCAGTTTATCAATCCTATTTTATAGAAGAAAAAAACAATACCTCTGAGTTTCAGAGAACAAAAGAATTCAGAGAGTCTATGAAGAAATGAGAACGAAGTTTAATATGAACTGATTGCACAGGCAATGTCAATTTACATTAGAACCTAATAGTATTGCTCATTTACACGGTTATAACAACTACCATAATTTGTAGACTATTTCTTAAAGTTTCAGCTTTTCATTTTTTTTCAGAATCAAGAAACTACAATGTTTTTCAAGTTTTGATAATAAAGAAGTAAGAGCCAGCACCAATAATGTACATTGGTGAAGGCTAAGAACTAAGAACCAGGCACTGAAATCTCTTTCAGTGATTTTCTTGAAGATGTAGGTGGGGTATCATCTCAGTGTTCAAAATGAAAAAGGAACAAAAATATACAATTTTTTCTCTGTTAATCTAATTTTTAAAAAATTGTTTTCCAAAGACAAGGAGGACAACAAGAGGTAACTTCATCATACCCTGCTGCAAAGATTCCCCAGAACAGATGTCAGCAGTATGTGCCCAGACTCAGCTCTTCCAGCTTCTACCTAAACCCCCAGGTGTCATGGGCAAGCTTAAGGTCGGCATCCTGTACCATTAAAGCCATAGTCAGGCTATCTGATTTCAAAAACCTTAAGTCACAGTTACTACAGAGTGCTTTTACTGCAAACCTTTGCTTTCCAGCTATATACATTAGCACTGAGACTCAGACTTAACATTATTCATCTGCCACTTCCTAGCGGACCATATGACTGCTCCAATACCTAAAATATGAAGTCTCTGCAGAGTTCCAGATTAAATGCAAGGGATACTGAAAAAGAGTAATAGTGTTCTCACCTACAGCTATGCAAATGACAGCAGCAATGTATCCTTTAACTAACTTAAGTTTGGACAGTCTGGAGAGTTTGGACAAAAAGTTTGCTCATTTCCTTCCTTTCTCCTTCCTCTTCCATCTTTTGTCATATTAACATTAATCATTTTAATTCAGTCAGTATCCATTAGCACAATCATTATCTGAAAGTTTAGAGCTCAGATTAGCAAACAGCAATGACTTTTTAACAGCCTTCATCACGTACTTAGAAATGACTAACAACATCCACAAAGGTTTTTCTACATGCCTCCAGTTTCTCCCAAGGCAGACACTTCAAGCTTCAGTTTCAAGTCTGACTACAAAATGCCTGTCATCTCACTCTAGGTCAGATCTCAGAGCAGAACGAACACAGACCCTGAAAAGCCTTGGTTTTTATTCTTTTATTTCCATCTTTTCTTACATAGGCCATATCCCTGTATTAGTTACACTTACTAAAGTCTAGAGCACCACTATGTAGTCAGTGGAATAATCAAAGATCAGTATCACCATAACCAAGAGCACAATATAATTTGTTATTTTCTATTGACATAAGAAGCACCATGAATATTTACCACACTGAATAAATACATTGCACTTAGATAGTGCTACCTTGTATTTCTAAAGTGCACTACACATATATAAATGTGCTCAGCATAATAGTTACAAAGAACAGCATTCAATTCTAATGCAGAACATCTCAATATATCAGACTGTTTGGAAAACTGCATGAAAGAATGGAAAGATTGTTGGAGAATTCTGGTTTATTAACTGATTTGCTGGACTTGTGTGAGCAATTGCATGTAGCCGGGAAGTTTCAAAGACAAAACCTCTCTTGAATTAGTCCAAATTCTTTAATGAGCCTAACAATTTCATAGCTGAATTCTTAGGCTGCTAAGGTTCACATTCTTTTTTAGTTTTATTCTGGGTACTGGCCTCTTCCATTTTATGCAAATAGAGATGATTATAAATACAGACACATACACTTGCACAAAGATTCTTAATAAAAGATGGTGAATAAAAGCTTTTATGAAGGTCTGTGTGTACAATTTATAGCAATATGCCAAATGAGAAGCAAAAAAAAAGCTGGCAGGAGTGCCTTCCTTCATCTGACAAGAACAAAGGAGATAGCAGATTACACACAAAGGAGATTTTAAATGCAGAGTACAATCTCTGAAACAAATCTTAAAATAACACCTCACTTGTACAAAGGAGACAATTCAAACTCGACTTGAATAATCAGGTGCTTGTTTTAAAGACGGAGATGGTTATCTAATGATCTTTCTTCCCCTAAGTAGATTATCTGACCTCTGTGAAGGATGATCCTTGGGTTTCTCTACCAAGCTCAACAAGTCATTTACTAATTTTGTTTCTGCATCATGTGCTGTTAAACAGTTTGGCACCTGTGAGATTAAACGTAGGTCTGACAATACCAACCATATGACAGCTGAAGTCAGGTATGTTTTCATGCAAAGCTGCTTTTTTACAAATTCCCAAGTGAAACTTTTTAGATAATGTGCAAAATAGTACATTGAATTTTCTTTTGTTCTCTGCAATGGAAGCAGTAGTAAAGCTCCATATCTGGTGGCCCCAAACCAGCTAAGACACATCCAGGTCATCACCCTTGTTGACACAAGGACAGAACGAGTATGTGACTGCCCTGGTTTCAGCTGGGACAGCGTTAATTTTCTTCCTAGTAGCTGGTACAGTGCTGTATTTTGGATTTAGTATGAGAATAATGTTGACAACACACTGATATTTTAGTTGTTGCTAAGTAGCTCTTACCCTAAATCAAGGATTTTTCAGTTTCCCATGCTCTGCCAGCGAGAAGGTGCACAAGAAGCTGGGAGGGAGTGTGGTGAGTACAGATGACCAGAACTAGCCAAAGGGATCTTCCATACCATAGGATGTCATGCTCAGTATATAAACTGGGGGGAGTTGGCCCGAGGGGGTTGATCGCTGCTTGGGAACTGGCTGCGCATCAGTCAGCAGGTGGTGAGCAGTTACATTGTGCATCACTTGTTTTTCTTGGGTTTTATTTCTCTCTCTTTTTGTTATCTTCCTTTTCATTACAATTATTATTACTATTATTATTATTATATTTTACTTTATTTCAATTATTGAACTGTTCTTATCTCAACCCACGAGTTTTACTTTTTTCTGATTCTCCTCCCCATCCCACTGAGGGGTAGGGGCAGAGAGGAGTGAGCGAGCAGCTGCGTGGTGCTTAGTTGCCATCTGGGGTTAAACTACAACAGTGACAACGCCAAAAAAACATAGGCAGTTTCTTTTCTGCCTACAGTGGGAAAAAAAAAAGAAAAAGAAAAAGAAATGAACACTGTTAAGATAGAGGGGGATGTCCGTAAGGCACAAGGACAGGACTAGCTGGAGGGGCAGCCAGCGGGGACCTCTCCTTACCCATCCGCTCAGCTCTGTTGCAGTCCCACTGTTGCACCTGGGAGGGGTGGGCTCTCTCAACCTGCTAAAAGCCTCAGTAGGTTTGAATCCTGGAATGATGCAAAGACAGCCCAAGCTTGGCTTTTGATAAAAACATAAAATGTTTCTAGATGCCAGCTCTGACAGCTGACAGAGTTGGTGGGTGTTGAAGGCCATTCTTCATACCCCTTCATCCTCCCAGCTCCGTTCTGCTCTGCCCCAGAGGACATGTCCTTCTCATGGCCTTTTTTCTCTTGAGCAGTGGGGTGGTGCAGAGCTCTCAGTTCCCTCAGCTTGGGAACACAGCTTCATCTTCAAGCCTCTGAAGCTGGCAAAGAATGGGCCACAGACTTGAAGGATGAACTTTAGTTTGTCCCAAGACACATATGAACATTAAGAGATGCTGTTTACTGACATGCCGAGATTGTCTGAGGAGGGGAGAATTGCTGCAGCTTGTTGGTTGCTTTGCTTTGCTTAGCTGAGTGGGAGGAGGGTTGGGGATTGGACTAGATGACCTTTAAATGTCCTTTCCAACTCAAAATATTCTATGATTTGAAGAGGGTTCTTTGCGTGACTGTATTAACGTGTTTCCAAATGTAATGGTACTGATGGAGATTCTTATGGAGAAGCTTAAAAACATGTCTGAGTTTAACTGGTATCTTCATAGATGCTACTGAGAGCCTGAAACAGCAATTCTGAGTGGGGGAAACTGGTCTTACTGTTCTGGACTAAGAAGTTTGCTCAATGCTTAGTGAAATGTTGCCTGCTGCAGGACATGCTGCCCACATTGCTCCCAGCACTGGTACAAGGACTCCCAGGATCTGCAGTCTAAGTAGTCAGGGTTGAGCTTTCTGTCCTCTTCTCCCTCCTTATGGAAAGGGATGAAGGCCTCAGGGACCGTTAGAAACCTGTCTATATGGAGCATGTGCCGAACAGGCTATGCCAGGTACTCCAGTGCCTTAATATAGCCTGTTGTAAGACATGTCACAGCGCTACAGGGCTGGGTAAAAGCCTAAATCACTTGTTTGATCAAAGGATATGTCAGGCCCAAAGTTTTTTTTGTTTTAATGTGGTCATAAATAAACATGATCTTCCAGATTTTATAGTGATGTTGGAAGGCTTAGTAACCCCAAATCTGTAGGGAATGGATTAGCATTCCCTAATCCGCTTCAGATGAAATGAGTGGGGTAAACTCAATCCACTTTCTTTAATGGTTTAATGAGTCTGTTTGAAGCAGATTAAGGAGAGGTCATGCAACCTCAGTGTCTAGCAGCGGGACAGGAAAAAACATTTAATAGTGATTTGCAGAATGAGCATCTATTTAACTGCTGTGCTGATCAGTCACTTCTTTCACTGAAGAGAATTCAGGATTGCAGTCATTTTCATATTAACAGTTTTAATAGTGTAGTTCAAAATTTTAAGTGTGAGAGAGTTGTTCCTCTTGTAAAGTCCTTTCCAGTCTGCCCTCCATATCGTATCTCTTATAAACTGAGGAGAGGCCAACTCATTGCTCCACTCTGTCCTGGTCCCCATTTTACTCACTTATTAAATTTTCAAGCAAGCACTTATAGTTTTCCTGCCATTCTGTCCTGCTGTCTGGGAGAAGTTTCCCAAGGAACCCACAAAGACACTTCATTGTCCTCTGTCAGTTCCCCTGTTAAAATGTTTTTCAGATACCCACAAAAAAATATTGACAGCAGGTAAATTGCCAGACCATGACTTATCCTACTGTCAGATATTCTGTTGGATTCTGGTTTGCCATTCACCTGTTTTCTCTTATTTTATTTCTTCATTGAATTGGAATGAATGCCTTCTTTTGGTTCCATATTTTTATATTGTGTTAACAAAGTCCTGCCTCAAGTCTAAAATTTATGAAGACTGTGATAATACTACATAATGATCAGGAGAGCATGAAATACTCCATACCATTTGTTCTCCATGCATCTGGGATCTTACCATAGGGATATCAGAAGTGCATGCATTTCACATACTGTTTGTAGTTGATGTTCCAGTAGTTTTTTGTGAGAGCTGGACTGTTCAGAAAACATTTCTGGCAGACAATGCTAAAATATTCACTGGTCTCTTGATCTAATTTAAACTCACATTTGCAAATTGCTTTCTTCCTTCCTAATTCTAAATGTCAGAGAGAAAATAATAGGTGTATGCCACCTTAATATTTGCTGTGTTTCTTCTCTTAAAATACTGGAATTGCAATGTATGTGCATTTTTAAGTGTACTCCAATTATCTACAGTAAACCAAGTAATCTCTATAGTGTTAAAATACCAGCCTGCTGACATACAAAAATTACTTCCTGCAAACATTTTATTTGCAGAGCTGTTTGATACAATTGAAGATTTTCCTGAAACATGAGAAATTGGGATTTTCTTGGTCTTGGGCCTATATTACACAGTATAGCTCTGTGAAAAGGATGCCAATTAGACTGCTGGACAGGGACTGCTGAAGATGAAGCTTTGTAGCAGCCCAGAAGCATGTTCTTGCTACGTGATTTCTTGTTCAATGCTTGTCTGGGATCTCTGTAAGTCTCATATGTAGTTTGGTATCATTGTTTTTCAGTCAATAAAACCATTTATATCAAAGAACCTCTCCAAAAGCAGACTTTATGATCTTACTGAGACTGGCACGAGCAATGAAGACAACCTATTTTATTGATGATCTCTTGATCTCTGTCATAATTACAAAAGAATAGTAACGAACTAGGAAGCTGCTTTGCAAGTTAACAGCAGCTTCTGTTGCTTGCATTCCTGTGTTGGTTTGGTTTTTATCTTTTCAATATACCCTGAGAAATAAAGGAAAAGATGATATCTGAAAGGTCTATTCAAAGAGTGAATGGAGTTTTAGCAGAATACCTGAGAACATGCATAAGTATGAGCTTATAATGAGTCACATTCCTGAAGTTATCATGTGGTTAAGTATATACTCTCAAAATGGGGTTAAAGAGAAGTTTGTAAGGCAGCCAAGCGGCTGAGGAACTAGACTAAGAGTCAGAAGTTCATCATTCAATTTCTCCCGTGAACAGAGGCTGTTACTGCAACCCTGTTCTTGCTTGTTTCGTCCTGATCCTATTCCTACCGAAGTCAAAGTGGAATTTCCTTAGATGAATCCATTGTGAGCTGAATCAGGCCCACTTTATCCATATGCTTTGGTTCCCTGCAGGTAAACACAGAGGCAGTGATGTTCTCTGTTTAGATGTGAAGGATGGGTGCAGGATCTGACAAAGACATATTCAGTTAAATCTTTTTTAGGAGAATTGTGACCCCTTAAATTTCCAAATTCTCATTCCTGCCTCTATTCCTCTGTTGCATGAATCAGTGGGCACATAAATAAATAAACAGATACATAAACCTCTGAAGTTCTCTAATAAAATGTAAATTGATATAATAGCTTAAATAAAGAACAAACTTCAGACATTAATCACTGAGAGATTAGTGAGTGATTTGCAGTTTCTAATTATAAAATGGAGGAATCATTTTACTAAAAAAATCCCTAAAGACTAAAGAGTTATTGGCATTCCTCCACTGTAATGATGAACCTTAGCTGTGTGGTACATACCAGAAAGCTATGCTTTATCGATCAGGACACACTCTGATTTCCCAATGAACAGCTTGCCACATTGGTTAATTGATTTCCTGATCCAATAACCTGGGGCCGGTCAGCATTGTCTTGGCCACATCATGCTTTCAAACTCAAGACCAAACTACATACGGGTTATGTCTTGACTCCATCCTTTTTGACAGCCAGTCATGTACCATGTGTGTTCCTCCAGCGTCCTGTTGTTGGTGCCACAAATTGTATGGGGTAGTTTTGCTATGACAGGCAGAGATTTGATGGTGGGCATCTTTAGACCAATGAATAATCTGGCACAGCTAAATTAAGAATGTGGTCTGTAATCTGTGGGGTATCAGGACTCACATCCAGTTCACACACTTCTTGCAACCTCCTGGCTGCTTTCTTATATTAAAATATATCAGCATCTGCTGATTCCTGCAGGTTTTGTATTCAGCGATATCGGACAGGCAGCTGAGACACAGCAAATGCCTTAAACACAATGCCACTGTCGCTGGTGACTGCCTTCTGCATCTGAAAGGAATAAATTCACTTCCTGTGCTATAACATTCCTGACAGACTGTATTCAGAAATATGGCCATCTGGTGGCCACAACAGAGATACGCTGCTATTATCACCGATGTCGCCTTTCTAAGGCCAGTAACATTTAAAAATTTCTCAGTAGGAGTACGTACCTGGCGTAAGGATGTGGTGCAACAGAATTACTCCTCCTAACTTGTTTTAAAACAAAGTTTATCACTGGTTCTGCTGGGACATAGAGGCCCAGATCCTTCCTTGATATAAATCAGTGTAGCGCTCTTTAAATCAATAGAGCTACATCAATATACACCAGCTGTGGGAGCCATTAGCCTTATACCAGGATAAGATCTGCACATAAGCAAGATGAAACTTAAGGAAGATCATAGAATTTTTTCAAGACTTTGGAAATCCAAATTCCTTTGTTGATGATTAGTTATTCTAAAGTTATTTTAAAGTGAAATTTCCCCATAGATTTTCATGTGGAGGAGTATTAACAGAAATGGTAGAGAAAAGGAGGAGAAACGTGCAAAAATCATAGCCAGTAGTCCCTGCTTTGCTGCTTTTCTCTTTTCCCAGGAAAATTTGAAATGCTCAACGTGCTCTAAAGATGATCAAATGTAGGGAATGGTTTACTTTTGAAGAGTGACAAAAATGACTAGGACTCAGGCCGCAAAAAGAGGCACAAAGAAAGATCACAAGTAGATCAGGGAAGGTCAGTGAGGAATGATTGTTCACTGCTTTTCAAAACACAAAACAGAGAGGAATCTAATTAAATGTTCAAGTGATGCATTCCAAACAAAGAAGAGCATGTAGTATTTTGCAGGATGTGTTTGCATAGCTCGTGCTCCAGAAGCCTGTGCATCCCACAAACTGATTTTGACAAACACATGAATAAAAAACTACACAAAGGCTGTCAAACACCAAGACATTATCTCCGACTCAGAAGGTTTCTAAGCTGCAGATGAGGTAAAATCTGGGAAGATATAGTGAGAAATCATTATTCTTTTCTTGATTATACCCCTTTGTCCTTTGTTATACTCCTTTTCAAGTATCTGTTACTAGCCCTGCTGGGACACTGGATGCTGAGCTAAATGGACCACAGTCTGACTGGTTGTGATTGTCCTGATGTTCATGGTGTTTATGATCTCGTATAGCTGATAACACATGCATTTGAGATTGCATTGATTCAGTACTTCACATATTTCAAGGCTTACAGGATTTACCTCTCTGACAGGGGCATAACATCTAAAGCAATATGTCTGGAGGATGTTCTGCAGCCTGTGAACATAGGCAGACTCAAATCTCTCACAACGGCTAATCTGTAGAGGGTAACAAAGACTCTTCTTCCTTCTAAAAATAGTTTTAAAAAAATTTGCTACACTTGAGGTGACAATAATGGTGTAGCTCAATAGGCAGAAAGAATCTGAATCCTCAGCACCATAAAAAGGAGTCATTTCATAAAATAACTCAGATTAAGAACAGAAGTGAGCTATAAAAATAAAGCATTAATGTTTCATGAGTGAGGGACACTGCTAACAAGTACTAAATGTAGGAAAGCCAGAAAACCTAAATAATAATTTCTACATCAATATTTAATCAGAAAATTTATCTTTAGTTGTTGTTTCTTCCCATTATTTTTATTATTTGGGCTCAGTTCTCTTGGTGGAATATCTATCTGATCAAATATTGCTGCAGTAGTGTGGTACTGATAGGTTATCTCATAATGAACAGTGGCTTGAGGGGCAAACGGGGTTAATTTTCACTCAGTACAATGGGTTTTAAAGTGAAAGCAAGAAAGGCGGTATTTGCAGTACTGATAGTTCTTCGAGGGCCACATATTTCATAGTCTCTTATGGTGACTCATTTTGTTTAGGAACGCAGTAGGAGCCATAAAATAGTGGTGGGTTGGTTTGGGGGGGGGTTCTTTTTCCTTTTGCTACTGTGATACCACAGCTATTTGCCTTCTCGCTTGTGAGCATCACAGGTTTTAATGGCTTTGTGCTGGCAACGTTATCAGGAAGAACTTTGAAGCATGTTTTGAAAATAGAGAAGGTCAAAGAGTAAACATTTCCAAAAGTATTTTAGTAATTAGGGGACCTAAGTTCCTTCAGCCTTTAATTAAGAGCCTTAATTTTATCCTCAGATTTTTGCCAAGATTAAGAATTTGTGGTAGAGCAGAGATTTAAACCAGATCACCTGAACTCATCTGTGCCTCATGGGACTCGTGCTATGTCTTTGGGCCCTCTAAAGAATTAGGATTTCCATTACTGGAAACATATCAAGTATCCATTCCTGGGCAAAAACTCTTTTAAATTAGACTGTGTTTTGAACTAAACTTTTTAGCAGTTTCTGTTCTACCAGGAACACTTTACATTCCCTCTACTTGCCCCTTCTGCTCCAGATCTATAAACAAATGACCAAGTTCCGTTGTGCATGCTTTGCACTAACCATATGAGCACTAACACATAATTGGTATTTCAGCTTTACAATATCACAGCTGACCTGTGATTTTACAGGTCTAATAACCCTACCCTGGTGACAGCTTGTGGGATTCACAGAGCCCCTCAAATGGAGTGGCAGGCCAATACACAAGGGATGCTGTGGGGGAACGGAGAAATGCACAGACTCACTTTTGGGTGCACTTTGATGAAGCAACAGGTTAAGAAACACCTGAGGTATATTTCTTTTTGTTAGCTGGTGGGTTTGAATTGAGCTGAAGGAATCGGCTCATTTACCTCTGAATTTCCAAGTATTTGAAATGTGATTTGTCTTTACTAGTAATAAGCAGAGGAGCAGATGGTCCTTGGGGCGGGACCCTGCAAGTGAGGGTTTTCTCACCAAGATCTTTTAATGTTAGGTAGACATATTGCTGGAAGGGAAATGAAATGTAGTCAAGCCAAGCAACTGTAGTTTTTCACTTAATTCATAAACCTTCCACATCCATAGTCATTCCTTATCCTGAACTCAGGCTTCCATGAGGCTATACTGTCGGTAACTAGACTGCTGATATTCACAGAATGATGACGGTGATCATAAAATGAAAGAAATTACACAATTTTTGAAGAAGGGGAATTTATAAGACACTAACTGTGCTAGAATAAAAATCACACAAAACCCCCTTTTTCTTTGCTTTCCTTGATGTCTTTGTTATATGCTAGTTTCAAAAGTGGTGAGTTGCCTGAAATGCAAACCCAAGCAAACACTAATTTTGCTGACTACAGCCATGTGTATTCTAGTAAATTATGGCCTGTGCAACTAACAGCTGCTTCTACAGTTCCCAAATTGTGTTTATTTTTTAAACTTTAAAGCCCCTAGCTTTTTTTTTTTCCCCCAATTTTCTTTTCTTCTGCTCTTGCAGAATAGCAAAGAGAGAAAAAATGTTCCAGAGAAATTTGACAAGAGCTAGCAAAAGGGAAAGGCAGAAAAATAAATAAAGGGAGGCAGGAAAATAGCTGACAGCTCACTGCTCCTGTAGGGAAACTTCACTTTTTATTAGGAAATGCGTTCATGTACTTTATGGTGACTTGAGCCGAGTGCTGAATTAGTATTTGGACAGGAAAAAAAAGATATGCGCTACAAGATACTCTGTTATTTTTTTATCAATGATCCCAAAATATTCTCAAGCATTTTTCATGAGTATTTCACAGGGAGAGAAGCAACAGCTAACCCAAGAGTCGGGTATTTCTAGTTGGGAATATTAACACTACTGCTGTAGTGAGGAGTACTAATGATGCATTAAGCATTCCAACTTTAGGTCAGTTGGTGAGAAGGTATTATAAAATCACTGCTTAGTCAGCTTCGCTATTTGATTAAAAATTAAATTCCTAGGTAAAGCAAGTCTGGAAAAATTAGTGTCTTTAACCAACAGGTGCATATTTGGACATTATACCTGACACAATATGCACTATAATGTGCTGAGAAACCTGTAGTACTGATGTACCAGAGAACTAGAGTCCTTAAAAATCAGAACTGAAAGGAAACAATAAGAAATAAGAAGTTTGCACTATAATTCTCAAGACCCTGATCAGCTTGCTGAAAGCTGCCTGCATTGACTGCTGCCAGAGACTGCACAGGCACAGAACTTCTTTCCTAATAGTGAGACAGAGCTCATGGTCTGGGTTTCCTGACCAGAACTGTTGTCCCAGCTGGAGACTGGCCGATGATAATGGAGCCTATGGCTCCTGCCTCTTCCTACCTTCCTTCTTCACATGTGGTGGAATGTTGCCTGCAGACAGCTTCTCCAAGCAAATCTGGGAGCTGATTGCTCCATGGAGGGTGCTCAGGAGGGCAGAGGAGCAGAAGCTGCTCATGGTGGAGACGAGGTGTTCAGGCTGCCTGGCCTCAGGGGTGAAACAGATGCTTTCACCATTCCCCAGCAATTCTACCCCTTTGCGCTGGCAGGTGTCCCAGAGAGCAGCAGCAGAGAGTGGTCCCAGAATTTGACAAGTCAAAAAGCTGTGATTTTTGCTAGTGAAAGGGGAGTAGAAGGGGAGTGGGAAATGAGGCCTCAAAACTGGTGCTCACCCACATCTATGTAGCGTTAGTTAGCAGCAGGCAGTAAAGACAGCCACAGCCAGCTGCCTAAATAATAGGATGGTAGGAGTGTCAAAGACAATTACAATGTCCACTGCAGGAGCTTTAGTGCTCTTAGTCATCCTGGGTAAATCTGCATCTGCATTAGAAAACACACAGATCACCAGCAGCAATTGCAAACATAATAGCAGCCCCATCAAACCAGAACAAAGTCAGTCTAGCCCAATGTCATGTCTACAGAAGTGGCCAATGTGAAGGGTGTAAGGAAACAGCAAGCATGAAGAAATAGTGTAATGTCTATAGTGCTACCTGCAGGTGATAACACAAACCAAAGAAGAACAGGAACAGGAGATGAGTCCTAAAAACGAGAGAAAAAGGGCTGCATAACAATGTAGAAAGATTATTACCACCCTGCAAGTATCAGAAACTATTCACATCAAATTATGGGGGACGTCAAAGAAGATAATAGCAGTTAACTCAAGTGATCCGTAATAGGATTTTATTAGATGTCCCTGACACACTGTGAAGTATACACTGATAAAGGAGGCTGTTCTAAATGTTTAATTGTGCAATTTACATTTTGTTTTTACGATAGCTGTGAACAAAAAATGCAAACAAAACTCAAATAATCAGCATAAAAAGGAGAGGATAACTACTTTTGTAGTATTAAACTAGTCTCCTGACTTTTAAACCAGTATTTCCATCTATGTAAAATGACATTTGAGAAATCTGTTTAAAAATGATAGTAGAACAGTAAGAGTATTTTCCCACTTCTAGAACAACTTTCAGCAAAGGAACTCAAAATCCTTCAAAATTATTTGCATCTCCCATCTACCACCTGTCTCTGTGCAGCAGGCAAGTAATCGTTAGTTCTGCTGTACAAACGGTTAAACTTCTAATGAGAAAAGGTTTAAGACTGGCCCCAAACAAGACAGAGCAATTTCTCCAGTTGCTGAATATCTGCAGTTATATCGACTAGAAGTGGCATGAGAAGTGCTCAGGTTTTTTGAAAGTTGTGCTTGCCGGGAGTTAAGGGCAGAAGCTACAGTGTGCTGCTCTAACCTTTGGGTTTTCCCCTGTTGCTGACTCCTTCCTTGGAGAGAAGCACCATAGGGCCCATGACCCTAAACAGGATTAGCTTGTGCCATCCTCACTTTCCCAGATGCTGGCTGCACTCACACTACCTCTTCAGTATCTGCAGTAGATCTTAATAGGCTTTTATTGCCTTGTCAGAGCATTTCCTATCGAAAACTGCTGTGTTGCTTCCTTCACACTCACTTGAGTAGAGCATTCTAAAATTTCATAAAATTAGTTCAAGGGAAAGAAAATTGTTTTGAAATAGCAAATTTTTCTGTGCAAAAACATCCTCAAAAGAGTCCATATTAACATCATCAGTTTAAAACTTTCCAATCTCTGTGTGTTGATATAAAAAAAAAAGCATTTTTAGTTTTCCTTTTTCTTACAAATTGAAAGCAAGAAAAATCATGATATTTTCTGCAGGAGGAACATTCTGGTTTGATTATTTTTTAGAACAACTCCTATGTGCAGTTTAAACAGAAATCTGGAACAGCAAAGACTGTTTTGAATGCCAACTGCAAAAGGGATAGACTTAACATCAAAGCTTATTTAGCAACCCCAGGACAACTCTGTGTTCACAGTAAAGGTGGGCTTGTGCCTTGCTCTCTCACACTCATGCTTTCCGTGCAATTACTCATAGAAGTGTTTACTTTATTTGCTTGCCTTTTTTTTTTTTTAGTATTTTATAAAGGATTTCTTTGAGAATAAAGCCTCTTAACTTTCTGGGAAGAAGCAGCTTCTCTAGAAGTGTTTAGGTTTTAAATAAGAAGAAACACGAGGGTGCTCTGGAGAAAGGAGAGAGTCTAGGTAAGACCTGGCGCGAGCAGGGCTGCATCAGCTCTTGCCATCCTCCTGATGAGAAAGCTTGTACCTAGGTATATACATACACACAAGCACACACAGAGAAGTATTATTCAGGCTAGCAAGAACTGTGATTCTTAATGGAAGTCAATGGAGGACAAGAAGTGCTTGTGAAGCAGCTCTTCACTTTTTTCATGCTTGATCAAAATCAGAGCATCAAAAGCACTCACACATGCTGTTTTGAGGGCTTGGTTTCTGCTCCTCTTCTCCTAGTATCTTTTCTGCTTCTGGAAAAAATATTGCAGCTTCCTACCCTGACTGCCATCACTTTTGTGTACTGAATCCCATCATTTGATGGTGAATGAGCTGGTTCTTCCATTGCCCACTCCACCAAAATAACAGCACAGAGGGCCAAAAGACATCAGGATCTCTGTTTCCCGCTCTGCCCCACAAAGAGGCAAATGCGGGTGATGAGCTGTGATTTACTGTAAAGAAATTAATGGAAATATATATTTAAGCCAGAAAATATAATCTTCTAATCTTGCTTAATACAAGCCATAGATTTTTGTGAAGTGACTCTTATGCCAAAATAATAATTTCTGATGGCATTGAATCCCTTCTATTAGAAAGGCACCAAATACAATCAGAAGACCCCAAGTACAGTTCTCTAGGTCGGTTGTTCCAGTGACTTATTCTAAAGTAGATTGAAATCTTATCTCTTCTGTTTCTGAGAAATGTTTTTGTTTTACAGTTTAAAAAAAAGAGCTCTCAGGAAGGCATGAATTGGCCTTGCTTTATTGCTCTTGTGCAAGTCTTGAAAGATGTCCATCTAGACCCATTAAAAAGCTTAAACGGACAGAAGTGAATATGAGTTGTTCAGTTCTCTTGTGCTTAAATAAAATAAAAGCAAGGTTTCCTCAGGTTTTTTCCTCGATAAGAGCAAGTTATTAAAAAAGGCTATCTTCTTCCCCATTAAACATCTATTCTGTTGGTCAGACTTTGCTTTATGTATTTATTTTCCTTTTCATTCACACTTATTTTCAACAGTGTGACAAGTGGCAGCATGACATGGAGATGGAGATTTGAAATAATTAAAGCTCCATACATGAAAAGCTTGAGCAAGAAGAGACTTGGTACATAAAATGCTAACTCCTTCCCTCTAGCCTTTTCCATCCTAACTGAACCCCATCCCAGGCCCACCAATTTCAAATGGCATAGATGTAACTCATGCATGCGTGCTGAACGTGGAGTTAATTTTGTGGGAATGAAATGTAGTTTATATATACCCAGGACATGGAGTCTGAAACTCATTAGTTAGATCTTGTGTCAAAAATGATGAAAGAGAAAATACAGTGGGGGAGGAGGGGTCACAGCATAGACTCGGTTGCCCTGAAGTCTACACTAGATTTTGGGCCACTGAAGTTATGTCTACACTGAAAGAGTGAGGAAAACTCAAGACATGTTTAGCTCTGGGATTCTGTATCTTCAGTGCACATTGACAGTTGCAGCCCTGCTGTAAAGTGCACTGCCCAATGCTGTGCTAATGCAGAGCTGGGTATAAGCTGCTGGACTGAGTTTTGTCCTTTGCTCTAATGTCCTGCTCTATCCAGATCACATGAAGGCGAGCTTTCGGAGGCACTGAGTATCCTCAGGCTCCTCTCTGCCAAGAGCTTATCTTGAGTCTGTCGCTGAGGAGTGGTGAGTCTAGAGAGAGGCAGGAGGCTTCTGACCCTAACAGCCAGGCTACGAGAGGTGGAGAAATAACCTCCACAGCTGCTCTCCACTAGCCAAGAAATCCTGTAGATGATTTTTTGCTTTGGTTGTGTTAGGCTACCTTGTGCTATCTGAACTCTAACACAGCCGGGGAACTGCCTTTGCATCTTCAAAGCACTGTGCAAGCATTATATAATTAATTCTCACAAAACTCTTATGAGGGTGATGGATTGTATATGAATTGCTCCCCACTGATCATAAAAGAGAGGAGGCTTTAAAGAACTAATGTCTTGTGCCTATCGATCCTTCAGTGTGAAACCTTTATTATTAGTGTAGTATCTGTATCACTGCATTGCCAAAAAGCTCCAGCCAAGATCCGTGTCCTGTTGTGCCAAGTACAGCCTTGTGTAGTAGCTTTTGTTAGCTTCTCCCCAAAGAGCTTTTAGCTTCCAAAGAAAAGAGGGGTGAGGAGAGAATCAGAGACAGCGAAGAAGTTGATATGCCCTAAGTAACATAGCTGGCTACCAGGAGAGCTGCGGGCTACCACAGGAACTGCTTTATAGCAGCCCATGAGCCTCTTTCAGGGCTAGTTACTGTCTGACTTATTGTTGCTGACAAAATATAACAAGGACATCAACAGCAACCCCAGCTTGCACCCTGAAAAAGCTAGACTTTTTCTCCAATATTAACATGATACCCTGAGATATACCCTGCAGTCTTTAAACAGTAGTAGAATAAGTTGTGTATCATCCTTGAAAACAGGAAAAAAATAAAGTGTGAAAATGCATTTTAAATATTAAGAAGAAAAATATTTTTAAAAGACAGAAAAAGATGAGGGGGAAAAAAGGCTTTTAGGTGTTGGGTTTTTTTTTTTCCAGATTGCATATAATTGTTTTATGCAATGTCATATAAATCTAATTTCAATGGCTAACAGACTATTGTTATAATCTTTAATAATCCCTCAGAGGATCCCTGCTCAAGCTCCATTTAGTGTTTTTGGTTTTGCATTACTGGTTCATCCTACGTACTATCACAGCACATATCATGCCTGCAATTTCAAGCCTTATTAAAATAATCATTTTTATCCAGAACGAAGAGCTGTTACTTACCACTGGAAATATATTATTAGCTCATCCTAACTAAATCGCTCATTCCTCCCCAGAAGAAGTTAGATGCCTGTCAACATTTCAATATTACCTCTAGCATTTTGAGACTCTCTGTAATTACGGAGAATTTTGTTGGTGGTTTGTTTTTAAGAAATAATAGGTGGAAAATTCTGTCTTGTCTTTTCCATGTGAGATATGAAGTCCATCAAGGAAGGGGAATATATATGCCAGGAAAAGGAGGTATATTTCACATTCTAATTTATCCAGCAGAAATATCTTTTTTTTGTGAGACAGAAATATGGGTAAAGTCCTCATATTAATCAGTTTAATTCAGTGGAATTACAATGGGTCTTTGATCTTTGAAAGAGGTGCTGCAAAAATCCTTTCACCCCTGTAGTAGTAAACAAATGTGTGCCAGTCTCAATTTAATGCACACAGAGACGTTCCTCCACAACAGACTACAACCTCATTCAGGAAAAAAAATTAAGAGAAAAAGAAGAAAAAAAAAAGGGTTTCCAGTAGAAGATTGTGCAGAAGATCCACAGTGGTGAGCAGGTATTTCTCAAGGTGAGTGTTAAGCTAACAAAAGTCACAGAGAAGGATCTGGCAGTCCAGTCTGACCTCTGCAATGGCTGAATCTAACAGGGCTTTCTGATAAGGCTACTCTTAATGGTTTATTTTGTTTTATTTCTATTTTACTTTTTTTTATTTTTCTCTTTTATTATTATGCCTGACTTCACATTTTCACTCAGCAGTATTTGCATTAGGAAAGTATTGCTCTGTAGTATGGGTTTGTTTCTCATTTGCTATAATCTGTGCCTCCGTTTGGTTTCTGCACAAGTGTGACTCCTATGACTTCCTGAAAAGCTGTCAGAGGAAGCTTAAGATGGCAAGATAGGAAGAGAGATGCTATGCTGTTTAGTCACAGGCATTTAATACACAGACGGAGTAGGGTATGTGCACCAGGGTAATGCAAACCGCAGCAGTATGAGACATCTGCATGGAGTACCTGACCTGTGCAAGCCTCGTACCCTTCTGGAGAGGTAGTAACTGGCCAAACAGGAAACCCTACAAAGTTTAAAATAGCACTATATGCCTATACTTAGGCAGCTGAGTCCCACCCAAAGAGCCTTTACAAGATGGAAAAAACCCACTTCATCAAATACAAAAGAGCGATAGCAAATACACACAGCAAATAGCAAATACATTTCAACATATATACAGATGAAATATGAAAGCACTAGGCCAGATGAATCTAATCTGTGGTTGCTTCACTGTCATAAAACAGCCATAGATCAAGAAGATGAGGTTGTAGGGAAATCTTGCATAGAAAACTCTGAGCATTTTAGCCATTGGCTTTAGCCCTGCAGCTTTCTATCAGCAATATTTCCTCCGTGCAGCAAGATACATAGCCTGCCCTCCATTTTTTAAATCAAGGGCAGGCAGTGACAGGTGAAGATAGGTTTGTAAAGATAGTAATAACAAAACAACATGTAAAGCAATGAAAAAGAGTGAGTAGGAAAATTACCCATAGTGGGATAGAAGTGTTTCTCCCAAACTGGAGAACAGGAAGCAAAACTAAAGATAGCAGAGCTCTCACTGGAGCTCTCTAAGCCTGGAGGAGCACTAATGGAAGAGTCAGAAAGCAGAGATAGAAACAATGTAGAAAGCACAATAGACTTTCAGGGGAGAAAGAAGCAGTTAAAGGGAACATCAGTTTCAATCAGAAAACAAACAAACAAACAAAAACCCCCAAAACCAAACCACATCATTGATGATTTTAGGAACCATATGATAGCCAAAGAGATCATGAGGAAGGGCGTAATTTGATGGCACATGACCTGACTGGTCCATGAACTACTTGAGAAGAAAAAGGGTGTTGATAGAGTGATGAGAAGAAAGTGAATGAGAAAGAAAGCAGTGAAAAGGACTCACACAGGAAAGAATGGGACGAAATGGTGTAACACAAAAAAGAAGTTTGTCTAGACAAAGGGACAGCAATAACTTGCAGCAAGACCAAACACCTCCCCGAGATGCAATTTCTGTGACTGCATGCCTTAACAATTACAATCTCAGTCGTGCTTTCTTTACAAGTGGGAAAATGGCATGGAAGGGAGGCTCTTTACTGCTCTGGGCTTCCTGTGCAACTCAGAAAAAAGCACCATACTGACATCAGCAAAGTAACATTCAAAGTATATAATAAACATGACTATAACCTACCACTGAGATGCCTGCCTACCTCACCACCCACACGAAGAACATACATGCCATTTGAAATGAAATTCCCCTGATAATTGCAGCTTCTTTTCCAACAGACAAAGAATATATCTGTTTGCTGATTAAAAGACCTTTAAAAAATCTCAGCAAAGACTTTGTTTGTTTTAAATATTTGCACAGTGGGGTCTCTAAGGACCAAAAATACTCCCTCCCTCCTGAAAAAAGAACTAGCCCAGCATGGCATGGTGACAGAAATGACAGAACAGCAAAGTGTCGTGTCAGGGGAGATGGAAGATTTCAAAAGGAGAAATATAAAGGTGCCTCCAGGTTTATCCAAGTCTATTTTTTTCTTTGAGAATTGTAATTACTCAACAGTACAAGATTTCTTCTTGAATGTCTGCAGGGGGTTTTGAGGTTTTTTTTTCTTTCCCCTTCTTGACAGCACCTCCCGCTGACAACAGACCGACAGTCATTACACCTTCCTAGTAATGTCAATGAAAAACTTACCAGATATATTTTTGCATTGTATAGCTCATCTGGACTTGAACAGAGAAATCCGCAGCCAGCAGAAAGCTCAAGGACTTTGCAATGATTATGCAATCTCCTGTTACATTAAAATAACTGTATATCTTCAGAAAAGTATATAATAGAGAAGGAAAGCATATAATTTAGTCATTCAGCAGACAAAAAGTAAAATAGTAAAGAGCTTGTGGCCAGATGCTTATCTTTCTTGCATTCAGGGTATTCTGGAACTGGGGGATGTTTGTTGCCTGTCATACTGGTGTGAGAAAATTGGGCCCCGTACTTGGGTGAAAAAGAAGCTCATTAAACAAGCCATCAAAAAAAGCCATTAAAATCAAAGCAATGATTTTTAATGTCTTCACTAGGGTTTAGTTCAGGATCTTTCAGACCCCTCTGACATGCAGGGGATCCCTTGTTCAACACTTACTGAGGATGTTGCATAGTGGCCTCTCACCCTAAGTCTCTTGATATCAAAAAGAAAAAACTTCTCTTTTTTAGGTGTCTTTCTCACCTCTGCTTTATGGTTTATGCTTTGTGATTTGACATCACAGATACAGATTATGGAGTGTAATAAAGGTGAGATCTCTAAGAAAAATAGGGCTAGGAATCACTTTTTGATTTCAAATGTTGGTGCCCTTATAGAATGACATATATAGAGAGATGTCTGTATACAGCACTATCCTCCTAACAGGATTATTCCCAGTAAATAACCTATAATGTACACTTTAAGAAGAGCTTATGAAAGAAAAAAAAAAAACAAAACAAACCACAAAACCCCAACAACAGGAAAACAACTGTGAAGATTAGCACAGAATTAAAAAAAATCCATTTGCTCCATGTCCTCTTCATTTGATGTTATGTTCTTTTGTATCTGTGTGAGACAAGGTAACACAAGATGCCCAGAGCTAAACACTCCTGATTTCTCCAGGTAGCTTAAAATGATGTAAAAACTTTAGAATTTAGCTTCTACGCTTTATTTCAGCACCATATGACATCCAGCTGATGTAAGTCAGCATTAAAATTAGGTGGAGCTAAGTACAGTTCCATCAGGGGATGCTCTAACCCAGAAAGTTTAAGAAGTAGTTTTCAAAATAGCAGTTCCCAAGGGCAACATGGTATATTCAGCAGGCTTGGGAATTGAATAATTCTCAGAGAGGAGCTCCTCTGGAAATCTTAGGTACTAGAAGCAGAAACTAGAGTCATGGCATATCACCTAACAAGCACAGCATTACAGAGTTCATCTTGACCTTTCATTTCTACCACTGTTGAGGTGATAGTGAAGTGAAGGGATTCACCTGGGTATAGCCAGGTGCCTGATCTTTTGTTAAGCACCCCTTTTTCTCCTGACACTGACCAATAATTTAATTCTCAAGAAACACATTTTCTAATTCGGGACCAAAATGATTGTTAAATGGTCCATTCTTTATTTTAAAAAGATTCAAAATCTTCAAAGCTGAAACCAGTAAGTTGTAGTTTTGCTAAAATCACTGTTGTGAATTGGTATCAGTTTTTGTGATATACCTCAATAATGCAATCATCTCAAGTGAATATGTCAGCAAACAACTGTATCCACTTAATGAAATGGATGTATCTGTAGTGTTAATCCACAGAATGCAGCTCCAGTAACACATATTTGTGATAAAGGAATTAACCCTCCAGCCCCCTAAGCTCTTTGTGACTCTTATTTCCTTCTCTTATTGCTACTTTTACACACTGATGAGGTCGCAGACTGCTATAATTGTCTCTGTAATGGTTGACCTATGGTAATATTGTGCAAGCATCTACAACCTTCATAGTGGGATCAGGACTACAGCACATATACATATAGATGTGGAAGAAGGCGGCTGTTTCTCAAAGGCTTATGGTCTAAATGGACACAAAAGTAGATACAAAAAGAAGGAAAGTGGAGGATAATGATTATAGCTGGTTGTAGTCACTGCTCAGCCTTTGTCAAGGAGAACCTGATGGACAGAATAGATCATGTTCATCCCTGACACAGCTTCACTAGTTTTGCAATGTTAGGGATATTTATACTGGGGAATAATTTCACCTGTATCACTTACACATTCATATATCCTTGTTTGACAGCCTTTCAAAGCTTTATTAATCAGTGTTTCATGTGAACAGTTAAAAGCAGTGAAGCTGGAATTATGTGATCATTGTCATAAAGTGAACAGTATATTGCATCTTGTTTATCCATCTGCTATAATTGCACTATGGGAATTGAGTTGCTTATAATAAATGCAATGACATGAGTGGTACTAACACATGTAGAGGATATGTGTCAATACATACTGCTAATTTCCACATTTGCTTCTTCATATTAGACAATACTAAAGGTTTCTATGGGGGACATCTGAGTGCCTGTGGCCTTTCTGTCACTGCTGAGATTCTCTGCTGCTTGGATCTGCCTGCAATGAACATCTTAACCCCTACGATGGAGAAATAAAGTCAAGTAAGGTGTTTATGCAGCACTTTGCTGCCTATTTGGATAAGATTTGCGATCCCAGATGACTATCATCCTCTTGAGTTTTTACATTTATGAAACTGATTTGCAAACTGAGAGAGAGATAATAGAGGACATAGATTCCAATTAAGAAAGCAAAGACAACTTGGGCTAACCTCCAGGCTCTGCCACACTCTTTCTCTGTGGATTAATCCTGTCTTTTGACCCTGGATACATCTCTGCAACCTTTGAAAGCAAGCCTGAATCCAGTCTCAAGCTTAAACTCACCTCATGTTCAGACTCTGTGGATGGCAGGTTAAACTGTGGGGTTTTGGTAAGCTCCAGGGCATGGTTTGCTGCACTTCACCCCTCTCTCTTCAACCCTGCATACAGCCAAGAGGGCCTCCCTTCATGTGAGCTCAATGAAATCTCTGTGGTATTGTTTCACATTTTCTGCCTGAACCTCAACTGATTCAACACACACCGAAGAGGTGAACAGAAAGTTTGACTGACTGGGATTTTCCCCCCCTTGATGGGAACCTAGAGGGACTTGTTTGCTCTAGTTTAAATCCTGGGCATAAAAACTCTCAATGGTGAGTTTGATTTTTTCCCTTACCCTGGAATTCACAGCACCATCCAAGTATAGATAATTATCCTTAGAACAAGCAAAAAGCAGCCCCTGAGAGTCAGAAAAAAAGTGCATCAAGTAGGATTTTTTTATGTTGGCTTAGTTTTGATGGTGGTTGCTCAAAATCACTAATGATTTCTGTTTTAACTAATGCAAAAGACATTGATTGCAAAAGAACCCCTGAATATCCCCCCCTTTACACAGCTACATTATGTTAATATTCTCACGTTGTCAGCAGATCTTTACCGAGTAGGAGGGATTCATTAACTCCAGTGTAATCTGCAATCCAGACTGGCAGAAAGCAGAGGTTTCTTATACCCCAAGCTGGCTCAAGTCAGAAGTAAAATGAGTGTGTCTGACTCAGGCCTATACATTATGGTATAATCAGCTATCCCTCACGGAGTTAAAATCACTTTGCTTTGAAAAGACAGTGGTAGGTCTACATGGAATTTTTTCATTCTGATGAAAATGCATCCACTTCCTAGAGGAAATAAACATTTTTAGTCAGTAAGTATGAAATAAATGGATCTCCTAGTGAGGGGTGATTTTACCTTGTTTGATTTCCTGTTTTACACATACTTCTGTGTGTGTATATCTGCCTGCATATACATATGCACATATATATGTGTGTATATATACATGTATATATATCTATGTATACAATGTAACATACATATGGGGATTTTCCTAGTTTAGTCCAGACTAACATCCAGCCCAGTTCTCAGCAAGGTCTTTGTCCAGAAGCAGCTCAGTGATACTGTGATTAAGGAACTTCTGTTAATCTCATTTTCTGTTCCATGTCCTTCAATGTCTGCATCAAAAAATATAACAGCATCAGCCTTAGAAAGGCAGGCTTTTGTAAAAACATAGGCCCAAGACTCTGAAGCTCCTGTGCCTCTGCTGAGAGGCAAGCAACGCAGGATTAAACCTAGAAATCCTGATGGCTTCTGAGAGAAGGTATATTCATTTCTTCCTCTTTTTCAAGGGAGTCTAAATTACAGTCTCGCCTTCCATTATCCTCAGTTGGCTCCTTCTGTATGATAATTGCAGCAAGGTTAAAAATGACCTAATGATTGCATTAGTTTCCACACAACTTTCCTCTTTTCACTCCTCTCCGACCTCTATCCATAACAGAGATTAGTGAAGGACAGGCAGGAAAGTAAAAAGAATGCCTGAATATAGGTTGTCATACCCAGCCCAGCTGTTGCTAATAATAATTTTCTGAGTGCTAGCACTGGATGAGCCGTTTGTCACAAATGATTTATTTGATAAAATTAGCTCTCTTTTTCACTCCTTGCAAACTTTCTTTGCAAAATGATGGAGGCATTCAAATTTGTTCATTATGTATATAGGCCCAGGTGATTGTTTCTGTCATCAAGCATGAGACTATGGATTAGCGGTACACTGAGGTGCTCGTGTTCAACAGAGACTAATGATTTTGGATGCCTCTCCTTTTAACTGTCCTGTTTGGACAGAAAGGTCACGGCACTGATATTCAGCAGGTAAAGGCCCAAAAAATTCTGAAAAATTGCCCCTTGCGGGATACTTCGGTTGTTCATGCAAAATCACTAATTGCTTCTGAAAATCTATCCTGGTGACTATTCATTGTATGTCATTACTTACACCAGTGACATGGCAGATATTATAATTCCATGACTGAATGACTGAATGCCTGCAAAATGGAGACTTGACACCCACTAATGAATGACAAATAAAGCTGCCTTCTTTACATACGATACATCATACAGATACGTTACCATACAGATAACATTGCCTCCCTTCTGAGTTTGTGGTCTAAACTGGAATGTCTGTTGAATAGAGATTTTTGCAAAAATGCCTCCCCACATTCTGTCTTTTTTTTTTTTTTTCCTCTAGCTTGCCTTGAAGTTTCTAAGTACTGTAAGGCAGACTCTTTGACCTCAGCTGGGACTCATAGTTCTTATTACAGTATGTTCCCATTAGTTATCCAGCTGTTCTCCAAGGACTACATCCATTCTGTGACACCTAACTGTCCACAGACCTTTTAGGGCTTTCTTCATTCTTATTTGTGTGGCTTCAAAACAGGGAAGAAAATTGCATTATTTAGTTTGTGTATGAGTTCTCTCTTCAGAGCTGTTTGTGGTTGATTAGATCACAGGGATGGGTTTTGCATTTATGCCAACACTTCAAGAAGTTCATCCTTCCTTTGGACACTGGTGGACAACTGGTTCTTGGGCAATAAAGGTGCCAGGATGACACTGCATTTTAGTAAAAATACGCTATCACTTGGGGACAACCGTGGCTGGCCCAGCTGGAGCTAACCACTGTGTTTGGTGGGGAACCAGCACAGACAACAGACCAAGGCAGTGGCCTCTGTGACCTCTGTAACTGTCCTGAACTGCAACATATGATGTCACTGGAATTACACCAGGGACGAGTGTGTCCCATATAAGACCTTTTCAAGTCCCTAGGGAATTTGTAGCCATAGCCATTTGTACTATTATTTAGTCAGGTTATTGATCTTTTGAGTCCGGTAGCTGTATCTGGCCGTGATTGACACAAGCATCTTTATAGGCAGACAAGATAATGTAATAAAAGCCATAATACCAGCAGACAGTGGTAAAATAATGTAGGGAAAGGCGAGGGGGAGGAAGAGGTGATTTTAGTTCTTTGTCTTCCAATAATCACTGCACAGCTTGACATCTGATTTCTTTTACCCTAATCTCAGCATGCATCTCAAAAATGCTACTGGCCATCAGATTATCACAGCAGATCATTAAATTTCCTTATCCTCCGGACTTATGTATGCTGTGGAACTATCCAAGGATAATGAGCAGCCTGCTGTTGCACTCACCTGGTTGGGGTCGATGTGTTTTATGAAAGCTCCCCACATATTCTCTTTAATGAATGAGTCCTTTCTTTTTGGAGGGGAGAACTCTAAGGGAAAAAGAAAAAAATGACCTTTAGGTTTTTTTGACACGACCTTTAGTTTTTTTGATGAGAAACATGATATTCTTCAGACAAATTCCTAGTTATCAACAGGAAACAGCAATATGTGATCCAAAAGCCACAAACAATAAAGTTTGTGGTATAATGTGCTCTTCAAAATTCATATACATAATGCTATTCTCCTTTCCTGAATGCTATACTGTTGGGTCAGACATAAAACTTCCAGCTGCAATTACCCAAACAGCTGGATTGATTGAATTCATGGGCTAGACTGTTATTGCTTCTAGTGGCAAACTCAACATGGCTTATAGCAGCACTAATGCTGTTTACTGACTCTAAGAAAAAAAACAAGTTTATCTGATCACAGATGAACTTACCTCCTCAGATAAACATTTAAATAAAAAAGCTTTCTCCTTCAAAAATACGTACCCTTATTTCCCTGGTGGCAGCCAGCTTTTCCTGTTCTTCCTTATGTGTTTGTGTCCTTCTGTTGCTCTCCTATTCATATTCTCTCATCTAATTCCCACAAATGGTTCCTTCTGCTCAAATAACAAGACTCCAGACTGGTAGAACAAACTTGGGTAGGACACTGAGGCTGAAAACTTAAAAGCTGAATTTCAGCAATTTGTTGCTTGCACTCTAAAGCCAGTAAGACTTTGATAGAAACAGCTACTGGTCTAATGCTGCTTGTCTTCCTCTCCCCATCATGCACGTCATCTACTGCTTGTGTCCTGAGCAGCATTAATACGGGCACTTGGCTGCCGTTGGGGAGGAGGATAGCTGGATGCCCGTGCTAAGCTTTCTCACCCAGAACTAACGTAGCCCGTTCTATAAAGTCCCAGATGACCTAATCATGATCTACATTGCCTCTGAAATTATAAAGGTGCTCATATGATCACCATGACTGCAGACTCTGAACATGTGCCAGACATGAGGATATTTCTCCTCCTGCCATCTGTACGAGATGAGGTAGCTTGTGTTCCCCTTGTTTAACAAACAGGGAGTGAACATCGAGTGACTGGCAAAGGGCTATAAGTGAAATGTGTCAAGGAAGAGGCAGGAACTGAAAGGAAAGATCTCAGGGTCTTCACTGTTACGGTCAGCTTTGCTTTCATCGAGGAGGAGAAAATTTGTGCCACAGTGAAAAGGAGAGTTAGAAAGGAGTTATCACTGAGTTAGAAAAGTGTAATTGCTATATGTGTAACAAAGCCTTCACTCATTGCCAAGGCTTGCAGTGCCTTCAGTGGCAACCATCACAGTCATTTTGAATAAAGTCCAGATACACTAAAACTAAATTAGCAACTGGGTTTTCCTAAAACTCAGGGTACCCAGATCTGTGGCTGAGGATGAGCCACACTTTTTGTCTGAACAGCTTTAATAGTGATTAATAAATTTACTCTAATAAAAATCTTGCTGGCAAAAAGCCCTTAAACATGACATTATTTACATAATTTCCTGCGAGGAACAGCTGCGTAGCCCTCCACTCCGGTCATAACTTCTCAGTTGTAGTGCTCCTGCACCCAAACATTCACAAATCTTAAGGCACCTGCCTGGCATTTATGATACAAAGGAGCTTATGGAAGAGGTGTGTCTCTCAAGTGGGATTTGAAAACCGGTGGTGTAACCACGGTCCAGATCCTGCAGTCAGATCCATATCGGTGACCACTGGGATGCATTGCAGGATTGGGCTCATATTTACTGATAGCTTTTAATTAGTCTGCATAGCTCATTTCCACATCTGCTTTCCTATAAACAAGCCACTAATTAGTTCAGTGAGTCAGTTGAGAAGTGTACCATTGTGCCAGACAGTTTAAAGAGACCCTGAAAATATTTGAAACACAGTCCATTTAATTTTAATTATTTTTTAAAAGGAAAGCATGAAAAAATCCCACCATATTTATTCTTCTTCTTCCGAATTCCTCTGCTGATTTCAGAATACATAGTTGCAAAGTTGTGACTGTGTCAAAGACTTGTGTGTCTCCAGAGCAAATCCACTCCAGCTTTAAGCTTTCTGATGTGTTCTACTGCTTAGCTTTACTCAAGTGGTAGCTCTGGAAGCACTGCTAGCACTTCTAAATCTTGATTATTCACCTGAAAAAGTCAAGTTAATAACATAATTTTCTCAATACTCCAGCCTTCTGGCGTAATGCAGCAAAGCAATACAGTTCTCAGTTTCTGGGCCAGAGTCTCGTACGGAGAAGATGAGATGTTTGTGACTAGGATCGGAAAACATGAAGGCGAGACGCTCCCTCTCCCCATCGACTGAGAGAAATGAGCAGAGCTCACTACCTTCAGAAATGGGCCTGCTCAGAGAAGATTGTGTCTGTGCCCTTACACAGCCATCTCCTGGGTGATTAGCTACACACCTCCTTCAGGGCCTTTGGACGGGAAAGCGGACTTCATGTAGATGTGTTAGCCTTGGACTGAGTCCCCCCCCAGTTTCCAAAATCTCACTGGGCTCAGACGTAAGTGAAGCGTTGAGCACCTGGGTCAGGTCTTTGCACGAGCAAAGTTGAAACCTTGGTGCGTGCAGGTGTATTTAAAGCCAAAAATGAAAGACTTGGAGAGCTCATTAGGCTTTTAAGTTCCTCCTACGTCTTGGTCTTGTGTGACTGAATCCTTTATTGACTCTGACTGAAAGCCTCAGTGCTAGGCAGCTATCCTTCCTGTTTAACCTTGCGTCACTTGTGTCACCTGTAACAACAGAAGGTGAAATAATTAGGTCATTTTTTAAACGTGGACTTTTGCTTTCCAAGCTGACTGCTCCTTTAAAGCTAAGATGTCCCCCTGACACCTCTCTTTGATATAGTACCTAATAGCTAAGCATGATGTCTTTCCTCCACCCTCCTTACTTTTTAATATGAGGCTTACAGCATGCCAGCAATTTAAACCTCCGCTCGCCATTGGCAAGTCCGGATGGCTTTGGTGAGCGGTCTATTTCTCCTGATTACTCCCCGCCATTGTGAGGGATTATGGCTGAGGACCAACGACTTTCCCCCCACAAAGAGTTTAACGGTCCAAACACACTCTCCTTGCAGATTACAGTGGAATCACTAATGCAATTTTGACCTGACTTTGATGCAGCACTCTATTGATGTGGGGTGACGCCGCAGCAAAGCAACAAGGTTAGATCTCAGCAGTGATTAAGCTGGAGTTCCTGAAAGGACGTTTTACCTCCCGGGTGTGCAGGAGGGCAGGGAGGCGGCTGGGCACGGCGCAAGGTGCCAGCTTTTGTCAAGCATCACCCTTGCCAGCCGGCAGGGAGTTGCAGCCCTTGGGTGCGGGTCCGGTCCGGTCCGCCACCCCGGGGGGCCGCCTTCCTCTTCGGGCGGGGGCTCTGCTGGGAGCCCCGGGGCCACCTCCGCTCGCCGTCCGGGCGGGCTAGGCGGGGAGGCTCCGGGCCAGCAGCGACGGGAGAGCGAGTCAAGCATCAGCCCCGTCCGAGGCTCCATCCCCGCTCCCTGGGGGGGGAGGCTCAGCCCCGGGAGCGGGACTGGGGCTCGTCGGGCTGTGCCGGCACGGTATATGCGGGGATATACATGGATATTTTATGTATGTGTGTATAACATACGTATTTCTAAGCAAACAAACAACTGGGCTGGGGGCTCTTTAAAATGTTCCAGCCACAGCGGTACCCAAAGGAGGCGGAAGGGGGGAAAAAAAAAAAAAAAAGGAAAAAAAAAAAGAAGAATTTTTTTTATTATTATTATTTTCTTTCTTTTGCTCCAGGCATCTGATTTACTCCGTGACTCCGATGCTTATCAACAACGCATGAAGATTGCAATAAGGATCCTCCCTGGCAGGCGAGGAGGAGTGACTTCCAGGGGGCTGGGAGGAGGTGGAGTGCAGCGCGGCTCTCGCCTATAAGGAGGTGCCCAGCGCCCGGCTGCTGCTTCCCAGCCGCAGCTCGCAAGGTGAATTTCCGCGGCAGCGGCCGGGGGAGCGGGCTCGGCTCGGGCGCTGCCGCCGGCTTTCGGAGCGGCTCCGCCAAGGGCGGCGGAGGAGGGTCCCTCGGCCGACCCCGACCCCGGCTCCGGCTCCCCCTTCACCCGGAGTTGCCTGGATGCTGGATGGAGTAAATGAGCGGAGGAAGAGGGAGCGCACAGAGGCTGAGAGGCGCTCGGAGACCGGGACCGGGGGAGACGGGTGGGCGGCTGGCTTCCCCCTCCGGGGCTGAACATGGATTCCCGAGCCCTCGGGGGCTTCACGCTGCTGCTCTTCAGTTTTGGGCACCTGGGATTAACTGCAACGAATTGTGAGTAGCGGGAGCGCGAGGAGTTGCCTGGGGTTGGGGCGGGGGCGGGAGGGGAGGAAGAGACGGGGAAAAAACTCCCTGAAAAAGGGGGTTATTGCAACGTGACCTCTAAGAAAGTTAGCCCGGCTCCGGTTTGCTCGTGGAGCTTCGAAACGCAAAGTTGCGGCCAGCTGGAGGGATCGCTCGCCACCGTCCCGCCGGTGCGGACGTGGGAGTGAACGGGAGCCGCTAGAGCCCGCAACGAGCCGCTCGCCAGTCTTCCCTCCCGGTTTGCTGTCCTTCCGCTGGCCGCATTTTTGGGGGGACCGGTGTCGCTGCTGCTCGCCCTGCCTCAGCGGCGCGCCGCCGGCCGAGCCGGAGCCGGGGCCGGGGCCGGAGCCGGGCGCCTCCGCCAGCCGCGCTGGAAGGGGCCGGTCCTGCCCGCATCGGGCAGGGGGTGCTGGGATTTTGCGGGAGCAGCCTGGCTCCGGCCCGGCGGAGCGGCGCTGGTGGCACCGGGGATCTGCCCCCGCTCGGCGGGTGCCGTCGGTTCCCACGGGCGCGGCTGGGTCCCGGGGCGTGCTCGCCGTCCCCGTTCCCCTCACCCCCCCCGCAGCACCCCGGGCGGGAAATCGCCGTTCGCTCCCTCTGCCTGCGAGATGCCCTCCTCCTAAGTTTCCCACGTACTGCCGCCGGCCCTACGGGCGGTGCCGGCGGGGTCCGTCCCCGCAGGCAGGAGCCTCCCTCGCCGCTGGGCTTTGCGGTGCCGCGGCGGGCGGGCACCGCCGGCGGCGGCGGCGGCTCTCCGAGCGCTTCGGCGGGCGCGGCGGTGCGGCCGGAGACCTTCGGCGCTGGCGAGCCCTGGAGCCCGGAGGAGGAGGTGCTCCGCGGCGTGCCCCCGTCCCCCCGTCCCCGTCCCGGGAGAGCAGCGGCAGGGCAGGGGGCGGCCGATGCCGCAGGGAGCGGGAGCGGGGCCCCGCCGTGCGCGGCCTCCCCCGCGGCCGCGGCCCCGGCCCGTCGGGCGGAGCTGGGCGGGCGGGGGCCCCGGCGGGGCGCGGCGGACGCTAGAGGGCGCTGTTGCCCCGCCGGCGGCGCGGGGCGGCCTCCCCGCCCGGCCCGGCCCGGCCCGGCCCGACGGCCCCGGGCGCGGGGCGCGGCCGGCGCTGCCTCCCCCTGCTCCCCGCTCCGCCACGCTTCCGAGGGAGCTGCCGTGCCGCAGGCGCTGAGCTGCTGTCTTTCCCCCCCTTTTTTTTCTTTTTCCTTTCCCCTTTTTTAATTTTCAGTCAATTAAATTACGGTTAATATGTTTTAATAATGTTCACGAATACTAAATGGCAGGCGATTTAAGGCTGAGGCTTGCCATTACTGATGCAGTCATAAAGTTAATTCCTAACACTTAAAAAGAAACTCTGCATTAATGAGTTTTACTATTTCACGGGTGACAGTTTAATTTCCCAGTGCCAATAAACATTTCCATTGAATACACACTGCTTCCTAAATATTTAGGAGTCAATCTTTTTAAAGCATAATGATCAATGGTTTTATTATACTGTACAGATTTTACTTATTCATTGAGCAATGAATTAGCATGGAATCAGCTGTAAGTGCTTTCCCAGGAGCTGAGTGAAGGAGCCTGTGAATCTGTAATAGCTACAAGTTCCCTAGAAACCTCGTTAGATTCGCATGTGAAAATATCTGTGTGCGCACACGGACCTCAATAATCGCATGCAGTATGAAAATTCATCACCGTCTTAAATAAATCATCTCTGTACGTTGGAGCTCAGGGAAGCTGTGCTCCCTTCCTCACTTTTGGGCCAAGAAAGCTTAGATACGGGCAAAAATACCAAATGTTATGTGCCTGTAAGTAGTATCCTGAAGTATATTTAAATAGCTACATAAAAGTGCCATTGCTTTTAAGGATTACTGAGCTCCCAGCGACACCGTAAACTTTCCAAAAGAAGTTACCAAATTCTGCAAATGGGAAGCTTCAGCGTGGGCCGCTGTCAGGAGCTGAGGTGCTTCTACTTGAAAGCCAAAGTGCAAATGGAAAAGCATTCTTCTGTGCCTTCCTCAATTTGAACACTTTGGCCAAAGGAATCGCACCCGGGGGCCTACACTGGTATATTTACAACGGCTTCAATGGGCTTGTTTCTGACAGGTTTTGCGAACTAGAACAGAACTGGGGGTAGCGTTTACAGTGGAAAAGGAGTATGCTTCTGGGAGGAAGAATGCAACTTATTTAGCTTTCTTCCTAATACCTAACATGGCATAGATCTAATTTGGTTTTTTTTCCTTGCTTCTAAATTAGGAAACTCTTAAAAATGATTCTCTGCTCACTTATTTATTTTGTGTAAAGTAAAAATCCTGAGTAAGTCAAAATCTTCCCCACCACTGAGATATTTGATTCCAATTTCCTCTTTGGTAATAGTTTTTAATTAAACAAAGAATTGCTAAAGAAACTGCTTTGAAACTCAGCTACAGGCTAGGGGTCAGCAGACATCATCAGAAAGATCAAAATTACCAAATGCTAATAAAACATAAGAAATTCCTCCCGCTTTGCTTTTTCCAATAATTTATTACATTAGGTAAATAGAGTGGCAATAGGATTTCTCCCCAGGATACTAATTACTAGAAAATGAATGAAAAGCCATGTACGTAACATTGGAAATGTGTTGCACATGATATCTGGGGGAACAGCAACTTCTACATTTATCAGGTAGACAAGGAGACACAAAGCTTTGCCCGTTACGTAACAAATTAGTTGCCCTTTAGCAGCATATTCTGTGATCTGGAAAGATTAGTAGCTTTGGTAAGTCTAGATTTCCAGTTGATGAGCGCAATTTTTTTTCTCCTCTTTTTTTTTTTTCCTTTTTAAAGTTGGAGGGGGGTGGGAATAGTGAAAATAGGAAAAGAGAAATGAACTTATGTTTTCCCCAAACACTTTGACATAGCAGTTCAGGGCTAGTCTGCAGCTGCAGAAAAGAATCGCAGGAGCGTTCCTGGTTAGTCATTCTCCACCTGGTTTGGTGTCATGTATCTTGGAAATTTTTCTTATTGTTATTTTACACATTATGGCCCCCTCCCTCTTATTTATATCTTTCTTGACTGAATTTTTCTCACATGGCCAGAAGGATGTAGCAGATCAAAACACCTGGAGAGGTGGCACCTTCTAGCTCCCGCTGCAACAGTTATTCTCAGAAATCATTACATGTTTCCCTTCCTGAAGACAGCCTCCTCTTCCTCCAACAGAATGACTGGCATTTGTTATCCCAGTTCAGTAGCAATTAGTACCTGATCATGAGACTTTCAAATCTTTCACTTAAACCCAGTCATAACCATCAGTTGAAGCTGCAGAAATGTAATGTGTGGTACAATCAGATCTCCTATTGAACTTCTTATTGAAATATAGGGTCAATGTATGGTCCGCTACTCTGCAGCAGATTTAGATGTGGCCTTACGGGAAACTGTCTTTAATAATTCTATTCAGTTAAAGGGTAGGTAGTGTGTGTCTGTCTTTTTATTCATTTTGAAATAGAAAAAAAAGTGAAGAAAACATACATTTTCTTGGACAAGGAGACTTATTTTTTAGGCACCAAAAGTGTTCACGGTGGTTTTAGTCTTCCTCTGCAGTGATCTAGACTGATGGCAACTGTGCAGGAGTCCGACAAGTGTAAGTGAAAACTTACAGGAGAATATTGGACTCTGGATACTTGAGACCATCAAGATCAGTAGGTATATTTGGGACTTGTAACAGCACGAATGAGACGTGTCGGGTCAACAGTGGTAAAGGCAAGAGGTCTCTCAAACAGTGACCTTTCTATCCATGTGGTCAGAAATGCTAAGTTTTGAAGAGATCTGCTGAAATAGGTAGAATATTGATCATCTGATCTCAGTTTGCGGCTCATTTGCTTGCAGCCTGAGTAAGGGGATCAGACACGCATCTCTGGCTTTTCCTCTGGCTCCAGTACTTAAGTATTCTTTACAAAAGCCTAGTATTCAGACAGGCTTTCCTCCTTTTAGTTCCATACAGGGAGAAAAACATATACAAATGTTAGCTTTTTCATGCCTTCAGATGCAACAACAAAGAAATGGTACAGAATAATGAGATTTCCTGAGAGAAAGGCTGTGAATGACCTACTGCTGATGAATGCCTCTCTTGCACGTCTGTCATTATCTAGTTTTCAGTCAGTTTGACTCAGCTAGCACTCCTTGGCTTTGAATCAGTCTTAAAGACAGTCTTTCCACAGACTACAATGGTCTTTGGATTCTGCATCCACTAGGCAGATGGCATCGCCAGCCCACAGGAATCTATCCAGGGTTATTATCGTCTCAGTATCAAATACATTGTCTGCTTGGACTTTTTCTTTTTTTTTTTTCTTTTTTTTTTTTTCTCTTAATGTCATGCAAATGCAGCAGGATTTTTTGTATAAATTAACAGCAAGAACAAATTGTTTTCAAATGTGCTTGGTACATTTGCACAAAGTATAGACTTCAAGTGGAAAATATGGTGATTCTGGGTAGAACAACACACTCGTGAAGCTCTCCCAGAACATGGCATGTACAGGCTTCTGCCAGCACCCCAGTGAGTGTAGGACTGGTGAATGTTTTTTAATCACTGTACTCATTCTTTTACCAATGGGAAACTGAGGCAGCATATCATAAGCAAGCCTGGAGATAGATTCTCGCATCGATTGTACACTTAAGTATCTAAAATAAGTCCTTTGGGGTCAGTTGAGTTGATCCCATATGGTGCGGTCCTGTCCTGTGCTCTGTTGTTAGATCATATTCATATTTGCCCTGCTATATGTAATCGTTTCTAAATCTGTGGATTACTCCCCATTTCCTCTTCCCCTCCCTCCCCTTTCTCTGCTGCTATTTGAAGCAAGTGGCATTCAGATAGCTGAATACTGAAATGAATAAAAATCCGAAGGCAGTGGGAGTGTGGGATGGCATTTATTTATTTTTAGCCCCCAAAATGCATTTTCTATAGATGTGATAGGTTTCAGCTCACTTGGCAAACTTGAATTGCTGTCTTACCCTCCTCCCCACTCTGAAAGAGATGAGAATTGGAGAAACACAGAACTGCAGGTATATCTGCCAGCATCAAACATGACCGAAACTCTCTATATGCATCTGCTTTTCCTTAGCCTATCAGCCTCTGGAGTTCTACCAAGTGTTCAAGGGAGTGGGCTGTCTATACAGGGCACCAGGTAACCTGCTGTGCTTTTTTTTTTAAATAAAGGACTTTACTGGGTTTTTCCACCCCCAGAATAGGGGAAAAGATATTCTGGTCCTGTAGCATTCACTTTTTCAAACTGCTGCTGTCTTACTGATACAAGGGCCACATTTACATAGTCTGTAGGATGTGGTTCTGGAAGGACACATCTCTTCTGGGTCTGTGCAGAAAGGAAGGGTGCAAAAGAGAAAAGTATCGTTAGATCTGCATGAACATTTTCTTTCTGCTCTCAGTAAAGTGTCTTTAAGAGACATGGACTGTTGTTTGGGTTTTTTTTTTGTTCTTAACTAAGCTCCCTCTACTGAAACCAAGAAAAAGGGGATGAGAATAGTATAAACGTGATGTAATAAAGGTTTAAAATTATAGGCAATTCTTGAAGGTTTTAAATGCATCACTTGGTAAAGCGGGAAGCATCAGTAGACCTATTAGCATGTCTCTGTAGAGTCAGAGGAAAACAAGAAAATTTTTGTACACAGTGCTGGACTGATATAATTGATAATTAATTTCCTTGTATTAATCTTGTCTCTGAATTTTCTAATTGCCCTGTGCAGATTCTTGTGGGCTGATAATGCCATCTGTTCACTGGATCAGTGCAACTGATGATGTTTAAAATGATGAAAACAATGCCATATAGAATCTAGAGGAAAAAGAGATGCCAAAACATTGATTTATTTATTTTTAATTATCCACTCTCTTAAGCAGTTAAAATAACCCCTGGTAGTTCATAGTGTGGTGATCTAACTGCTTTTCTAAATAGATATGCTGAAAATATTTCGGATTTTATCTGGTATTTGCTCAAAATATAAAGGAAAGTAACTTAGTAAAAGAGAGAGCATGAAGCCGTTTGTAAATGTCATGAAGGATCTTGCCTGATCTGTATTCCAGGAGGGGAAACCCCATTTTTCTGGCTGTGTTTTGCCTCTGCGTGATACTAGCTCTTTCTCTACATTTATACAAACACCTGCTAAAACTCAGATAACTTAGTCCATTTTATACAGAAGTTTGTGCTCAGAGATTATCAACGCAGGGTCTGAATAAAGCAGTGGAAGTCTGTATGAACCTACCTATTTAGAATACTAAATGCTTGGTTCAATTAATGTATTTTCTAACCTGTGAATTAAAAGCCTGCAGAGCTGATTTTTTGAATGTACAATTGCAGTACTTTAACTGGAAATAAGACACAGATCTCAGAGAGACAGAAGTGTTCTTCTAAGTAATGGTAGCTTTTGTTTTATCCAGTGTTTCTCTACCATACTAAAGACCTCACCAGTGTTCAACCTCTCAGTCTCTAGTGCAGCTCCAGAGGTCTCAACCCACGCAGGCACTGAATAACCCCAAATACTGGAAGTGTGCTACAGACAGGGCAGCAGGATGTGATGAGTTCATGGACATCTGTCATAAAAAGGTTTCTTTCTTCCATGGCAGAAGTTGTCTGTAGAAATAATTTTGGAAGAGAGATGCTTATTCTACTCTTTTTCAGACACTGTATATATATTTGGAGACTGTTCCCTGCTTGAGAAGAAGGCTTTAGTGTTAGAAAGAAATGTCAAGAAATGATTCACATGGCAAAAGAGGCACTAGTGCCTTAGTCTCCTTCTGTATCAGTGGCAGCATACCAGCATAACTTTTGTCCTCATCCTATGCACATGCCAAACCAGAGAGTGTTGCGGATGGGAGGAAGTTTCTAGTGAACCAGGGTGCAAATGTGTTTTTAAGTGAACTAGTAGATTTTTCCCTCGGTTTGAGTCTAATTGAAACTGGCTTTGGAGAACAGCAGCTCAACGATTTCTGTTTTGTCATGAATGGTGATTACTTAAGTAACTAAATTTAAAGAAACATTCATCAACATCACTGTGATTCAAGCTCTGGGTGTTGTTTCAGCTCTGGGATTGTGTTGGTGTGCTTGTATTGGGCCAGGGAAGTCCCGATTCCTACTATAGAGGCTGTCTTATCGATGAGTTGCATGTAGGTGCTGGAGGTTTGCTGGGAAGAGTCTTTGTGACTCCCTCCTGTCATAGTCAACATCAGACACATTGCACCAGTGATTAGCTTATAACATGCCAACACTGTTTCCATGCTGGACAACACAACTCCAAATTCGAGGTTAAAGGGTATTCTTAATGAGCATCACTGTTATATGGATTCTTAAGAGCAGTAACAAGAAAAAGGTAACTTTGTAATTGCTCATTCAATGACATTCTAGACTATAAAAGCTTTTTAGTGGCTGGTGTGAATGTACTCTTTTCCAAACTGTTAATTGCCTGGGATCTGCGAGATCTTTATGGGATAAAAGAGCATAGAGTTGCAGTGGGACATACTGCACTTCTTTCAGTGCAGGACCCAGAAATACTCAAAAGATATTCAGCAACAACCACAGCAGTGCAAACTGCAAAGAATAACTATGGTATCATTCTGGGGAATGCTTCCCTTTTGATATTGGTAATTAAGAGTTTAGCATAGAGCTCCAACACATGAAACAGAATGGTATTCAATACTAACCATTGTGGCACAGTAGCAATTGGACTGGAAAGGAAATAAATGTGTTTTCATTCTCTGTTTTATTGTGTGTATTGAGAATGATTGAGTGTTGGCCCTTAGGAATTCTGGAGCATAAATTTTTCTTCTAAAACTATTCAGTGCACTGTGTTGCCAATATAGTAGTAAATAATAATAATAATTTTCAAATGGGTAGAATCCTCTCTTTGTTCCCAGCTGGGCCATAAGGAGTTGATAAATGCTGTACTGCCTGGATAAGAATTGGCAAGTTCCATTTACTTCTGCTCTAAATGGTGAGGCATTGTTCCTCGATGACAACGGTTCTTCACTGATGACAGCTCGTCAGCAGTCCAGGAACAGAGACAAATACCTTGTGATCTATGTCACCAGTGACATAGCGGTAGTCATTGCCATATTAGTTCAGTGATGTCTCTATATGTTTGAGCCTAAATTGCCCCCACTTCTGATGTAGATACTATGAGCCATTGCTCTCTGTCTGTACTTCTTCTAGGTCATAAAAACAACCTACTGAACATTAATAAAGCCATGTTCCTCCTTCCCTCCATGCAAATTTATCACTGGAGCAGGAGGGGAAATGGCATTTTTTTACTGGAGAATATGTGGTGTGTCTATAAAGTTATACATAAGGAAAGGAGCAGGAGATGGAGTCTGTTCTTTGGAGGGAAAGAGGGGAGGTTACAAAGGATCTTCTCCCAATTTCCTATTCCTAGTGGCAGCTTCCTAATGCACTCAGTGAGGAGGTCTGAATTAATGGTCCAAGTGAGTCATCAGTGAACCGTTAGGAGTAACACATTCATTTGTAGTAATCAGGATTGATTTATGAATAGGACAAAAGGGACTAAATATGCTATGAAAATGCGTGTTGTAGATTTTTTTCCCCTGATGAATAATTCATCCTCTTCTAGTATCCATGAAAACAAAAACACTGTGCACATAGGAACCCATTAAAAAAGTTAATCCCACAAATGGCTGAACACGGAGAAAATCAGCTTTTGTTTTAAAAGGTAGATTTACTCAAGTCTTCTCTAATTTGATTTACCAGTGGGGTATAATTTAAGTCAAACAAGTTAGCAGCATTACTTGCTATATGAAGGTCTAAATATTTAATAGATTATGAGAAATGCTTGCCCCACAGGATAATGAGCTCAGGAGCACTCATTCTCCACAGTGCAGAGGTTAGGCTAAACCCAACAGAAATAGCAAGCAAAATGGAGAGGGAACTTCTCTTCACAGGATATAGTCCTCTAAACCTGGCCTTGGGAGCACTTGTAGTGCACCTGCTATTCTAAATAATCCTGGGGAAACTCCCTCTATGGGTAATGATAGTGGCTTTTTAGTAGCTGTAAGGGTTCATGGTCTTCTCATGGTCTCTACTTGTCTGTGAAGATGCCCACAGTGAACCTCTCCTAGCCAGAGCACATGCTCTGGAACATGCAGGGTGCTGTGTACTCAGCTAATCCTGGTGGGCATCTACCAGTCTGCTCCTGGACAGTCATGTCAGCAGGAGGGGGAGCATCAGCGCCTCTACAGAGGCTGGTGCTTCAGAGGAGATAAAGTGTTTTGTCTAAAGCTACCTAGGAAGTCTGAAAAAATAGAATATGAACTTGGATGTATTGGATTCTAGGTGGGCGCTTTACCCATAGGCTGCCCTACCCTTGGTGCAACTGCTTATGTGGACACTAACAGAGCATCAGAGAGAAGGGAGAAGAGAAATCTTACACAGAGAGGACAGTGCCCCTACCTGCCCCCCAAAATTCGGAGGTGTTGGTTTGTGTTGTTTTATTATTTTTTAATTTTGTATCAAAATAGTTTGCATTTTAATTTTAGAGGAAGAACCTCTTTCAGTAACCCCTAGCAAAATTAAACAGCTATGGCATTTTTCACAGAGACTGTTTGTTTGGAAAAGAAAATGAAAATTTGATGAATTTCAATCAGATGTAGCTTGCAGCATTCAAATATTTATAGATTATCACATTCCCTTTTCCCAGCTCTGCTTCTTAAGTGCAGAGCTCATCTTATATGTAATATTAATTCTCATTATTCTTGGACAGTTATTCACTGAATTCTTGTGCAGACTCAGTTCATCTAGGACCTGGTCTAAAATTCCTGAAAGTGAAAGGAATGACTTGTACTTGAATTTCAGATCATCTTTTCCTCAGAAGTCAGTTCATCCAGTGTGTAAATCCTTGTTATTGTTCTCCTGTGAAGTTTATTTTCCTTAAAACCTGTCTGGCAATGTACGCAATATAAGATGTGTTTGTACCTGTCAGTATGAAGAACTATTCATTTTCCTGATGGTTGCTGCTCCTTTTGAGTACATCATATGAAAGTGCATTGGTCTGCTCTTCTGTCATATTCTTTGCCTACCCTGTATCCAACTTATTGACAGTATAAGTTGAAGTTGCACACCCTTTTGCGTTCTTCTTCACATTTTTTACCAACAGTTGTTCTGTTTCCTGGGTCCTCGTGTTCTGTTGAGTTGAGGTGAATACTAGACACTATAACACATAGGATTACATCGTGGTAATAATTTTTCACAAGCATTACAGAAAACATTTTAAATGCTCTGAAAACCTGATAGTCCAAGGGTATTCCTGGTTGTCTTTCTTCCAGGCAGGTATAAGCTCACATTGCTGGTGCTCCTGGGTAGACAGATGAAAGCTTGTTCCAGCCTGGAAAACATACAGCTAGCTTTTTGTTAGTAACATTAGGTACATGGGGTTGCTCATGACAGTGTACAACAGTCTGCATAGATATATTTGAAAAAATTAAATCCCACATTTTTCCCCATCCTTATCTCCCTGCTCTGGAGAAATGCATTGAGTAATTTCCTTCGTTTTCTGGCCCAGTTTCCTGGTAGAGAGCTACTATATGATTTCTGTGCTCTAGGAAAGCCACCAAAGAATTTAAGAGTTTGGCTCTGCCATTCGTGTGAAGCATATAGGCTGGAAACAAGTATTATAGGGAGGAAAGGATGAACTGAATCAGGCTGAAAACTACTATTGTCACTCATTCCTGAGTTCCAAATTTCCCTAAAATGACTAACATTAGACATTTTAATGATAACATTAGATTTGTTTGCAAATTATAAACTCTACTTTTTAAAAAATCTACATCTGGTAGCTGGTACTGTTCCCTGGGGCCTCCTCCAGAGAGGCTGCACATGAGTCGAAGCAGTCGAAGTTACTACATCATTATGAGTTTGGATTACAATCTCCTTTACACACCCACATTCATCAGTGAGGGTTTGCAAAAGCCCAAACTGTTTTCTGACAAGCAATGGAGATGTGCTTTTCATCTGTACTTTTGCTCAGGAGCTGTGGTTGGCTTTGTTGGTCAAGGTCAACCAATATGAAAGAAGTGGCCTTCTTTCTTGAGACGTCAGCAGAAGAGATAGAAAAAAGGTCTGCTCACTAAATCATAAGTCATTTTCCACTTTATCTTATGGAAGGAGGTATCAACCACCATGACTCATCCCATTTCATGCAAATACATGTTATTTCACTTGCTGTGACAGGCTTGATCCAAACCCCGCCAAGTCTGTCATTGGGTCCGGACATCAATGACTTGTGTGAATTAAATAAGGAAGTCCTGATTTGACAGCCTTTCTCTGATTACAAGCAGACAGTGAGTCAGAGCCATAACAGAACAGATTTTCCTCCTACCCTCTCCAGCCTTCCCTCCCCAGCCTTAGTAGCATCTGATTTATAGTGCCTGTTTTTTTGCAACTTCATCTAATTAGCACAGGCGCTGGGGTCAGCATTCTAACACCTGACAGATTTTACAAGGGAACACCACAATTACAAGTGCAATTATCTGTTTTTCTGCTGCACTGAAAAATGGAGCATATGAAAATTAACATAAAACCCCTAAGTGTTAGGATGGAAGTGTGGGCGTTAGGGGAGACACACCATCTTCAAATTTGAAAGGCCTGGGTTTGATGCTTGACTTTTTGAAAGTTTTCCTGGGCATCATTAGGTAACGTGTTTAATTGCTTTGAGCTTGAGTTTACCTGGTTTGTGTCATTAGGGCTAAATGTTCGTCTCTTCTAGTGTATACAGACTTACACCTAGCAAGAGGGGTTAGAGAAAGAGGCCCTTATGCTAGGCAGTAACTTAATATAATCAATAATGCTATTAGCACACTTCTTTTAAAAGTATTGACTGCATCAAGGAATAACGAAGTCTCTAAACCGTTGTGATTGTGCTGGCCCTCCTTGGTGACTTCCATAAGGGTCTGTATGCAGCAACTTTTAGGATCTTTGTGTAAACCTACAATTATGCAGTCTTCAGTGTGAAAGCTATGGGCTGGGTGGCTCTAATCCAGGAAGACAAAACACTCTTTTTGAGCCCTGTGCCCTTCCAGTCATTTCTATATGGCATGGGACTAGAGCTAACTTGCATCTCCCTACAAGAGCATGTAAGCTTTCACCAAGTTGCCTGCACTGGTGCTAAAGTAAAAGTGTGTGATGGAGATGGTGTATTCATGTTAAGTTAAAGAATAATAACCAGCTAAATATTACTATAAAGTACTGTCCTGAGATAGCCAAAAGAACTGCACAAGAGAAGGGCTATTCTCTTTTATTTCTTACATTAAGGGAAACTATAATCTTAGCTTAGAGGAAATTTAGAGCAAATCTATAAAGTCATGTTCAAGCTAAGCTTTGTAAATTCCAAGACAGGCACTTAATTCAGTGTTCAGGCAGGGAGAAAAACAGTTCACAGCTGGAAATGCCTGTTCTTCTCTTCCACGAGATGCACAGAGAAGGGTAATTGATTTAGACCGCTTCAGGATAGCAATGGGTTTTCTGTGTTAGTAAGTGTGAAGCACAAAGTCTTTCATCCTAGTGGGAGGATCTCTTCATGCCAGTGATGATATCAGCGAAGCCTCAGCTCTGAAGACTACAGACAAATGCAAACACATCTTCTGCTTCTTCAGTGTGTTTGTAAGTATGTCACTGACAGGTGACAGGGAATAGCTAGTTTGATGAGAACCGCCAGACTGTTCTAGTCTGGGACTAGTAAACCAATCCTTCAACCCTGAAGGAATGAAAGTTTTTTGGAATAGCCCTTAACTAAGAAATAGGAAACTCACTAAGCTGATACTGAAGGTCGCAAAATTTAGTTCTTAAATATCTACAATCTATGTATACCTGTAGATTTTCTTCAACTAGAAAAATAATGCTGATGGAAAAACTCTCCTTCCCATGTCCGTAACCTAATTTTGAGCATCAGTATATGAAAGAAGGTAGGAGTCATTCATGACACTCCAAAGCACTACGTTAATCAATAAGTCCATTTATTTAATTGAGGCTATTCTTGTACGAAGCTGAGTACCAAAGGGAAAGTTGGAGGCTAGTACTAGTATGCTTAAAGCCAAATGCAACCATATGATTATTCCACTCCATGATAGTTTTGTCAAAGTGATTGAAAACTGCTTCCTGTAATATTCCTACATGTACTAGCAAATAAATCTTGTGCTCATACTTAGTGTAGGTATTATGAATAAACAGCACATAACACATAGCCTCACTTCATTCATTGAAGTGACCAAGAAGATCAAAACAAAGTGAAACAGTCATCAGCTATGCAAATGAACAAGGCTTAGAGCGAATCTGCCTATGTTAAGTCAGTAATTTGATGGGTTGTTTTTTTGATTAAGCTTCCCTGGGGGGAAGGAAAGGTTTAATTAAAAAGAGATTCAAGGGGAATTCAGAATAAAAAGTCAGGTCTATTTTATCTCTGCCAGAACCTTGGAAAATTGGCGGCTGCTGATGGAACAGGTTGAGGTGCAAACAGGAAAGAAATAGGACCATCTCCTTCATGAGTTTGGACCTCCCCATCTACACACTACTGTGTTCAGTCTTCCCTCTCCTGATAGCAACAGAGTCAGCAATGGCTGCTCTTCTCTGCTCTTCTTCCCCAGCTTTGTACTTTATTTATTTTTTCTGGGTAGAGCAATTTCAATTATACCAACTTGTCAAAGACCTGAAATCTGGCAGGCTGCAACATCAATCTACTTAGGTGTTGTGGTATCGTTTCAGCTAGATTAAAAGCTAAGTCCCTCAAATATTGAAATGCTGGTAGAATCAAGTGTCCGTCAAATAAGTAAGGCAATAGAAAAGACCTTTCTGAATACAGAAGAGCACTGGTATTTTACAGGTCAGGAAAGGATTTGTCTCGGATGTCTTCTAGAAATGGCTGAATAGTTTTCTAAGGTTGTTGGTCAGTTTTGATGAAATAACAAGTGAGAAAACGCTTCTAGTGCTGCTTCTAAGAATCTTTGGGGAAATTAGCTTCATTTTTCAGGTCACATTATTCTGTGCCTGATGCTCTGTTTATTTAACATTTAAATACCTGCCTTTGTAGTTTGAAAAGCAAATGGCCACAGAGTCTCATTAGGACCACTGGGGTTAGGTTTTACAGTATAAACATGTTTCAGTTGAGTCCAGAGGATTTAATTCTTAGCATATTGTTTAGAAAAGTGATAGCGCACTTAAGCAATGTTAAACTGAAATGAGTGCTCTGTATGCTCACTGAAGTCAAATGTTCCAGTAAACAGTATGAGAAGCCAGAATGGTTCAGCTGGAAGAAAAGTATTTATACCTCCTAAGAGACTCTGAATATTGAAAAGTATGTAGAGAAGATGAAAAAGAATTATCCCTTTTCCCCTTCTTTTAGGGGAATTTAACTTTTTTCTTTTCATTCTACCATGTAAATGTTAGTTCCTCCACCTTGAAATCAAATAAAGAATGCTCAGCCCTGACGATAAGACATCAAATCCTCAAAACATGCTGCTCCTGAATTCTGGTCACTATTCAGTTCACAATTTCCTTTTGTAAATGGAACACTAGAAATTTGATCTTGAATAGGTATGTCCAGATCTTTCTACTGACTTCTGTATATGGATTTACCTGTATAAGACATTTTAACAGAAAAGTATGTGCATTTACCTGTATATGATATTTTAACAGAAAAGTTGTATGTGTGCATACCTTCAGATCTTTGTACAGAGCAGGATAATATTTTAGATGTTGTTGTTTTTATACAAACATATTTCTTTACAATTACTAAAATAAAACAAAAAATGAGGTGGTAGAATCAAACAGTTCCCTGATGAAGTCCATTAATTTCCATTTTTATATTTTATTATTGCCTTTGTTATACTCTTTTTCTTTGGGGGGGGGAATAATTTTCTGAGATTGAGTAGCTTCAATATTCTGTTTAATCAGACATTTATAATTTTTTTGGAAGATGAGTCATTAGGATTTTTACTCTTACGTGCAATCCTTTCCAACACTTTCTGTAATTTATGACTTTCTATCATTTCTCACTTAATGATGGTTAGTGAGCCCCTGATGCTCTGCAATACCAGGAAAAAGACACTGATGAGCTAAAGGAATCTATGATTAAACTCTCCCTGTTTCACTATACAATTCATGCATAAAAGTTTTTCTGTGGTGTGAGGGGTAGATACTTTGTACTGATTATGTCCCATATTAAGAATACCAAAGAAGTTGCCTAGAAAGGGATATCATTAGTTAACCTTACACCTTCTGAGCCCTCTGCTCAAGAGCTTGCTGCTGTTTCTGGTAAGAAGAAAGATTACATCCAGAAGGACCTTCATGCAGGCCATGTGCTCTGATTTCTGTCTCCACCATTTAGTCTGTTCTCTCACTAGCTTTCAACTCATCTTCAGTCACACTGCAAGTACTGACCTCTTTGTTTTTCTTTTTCTGTTTCTCTTTTCCTCTTGCTTGTTCTGTTCAGCCCTCTGATTCAATGACTAATCTGTGTCTCAAAATCAAAGAAACCAAACAATGAGCTACTTTTCTTCCCATCATCTCTCTAATTCCCATCACTTTTAAGTGCAGTATCAGTGCCCTCTGTGTCCTTCAGGCTTACCATCGTAGACACCCCTGGCTTTCCATGGTCCAGCCTGTGTCCAAATCTTGTTACTTCTTCCTCAAGATTAAATACAGTTTTCAACCACTTCATGTCATGCTGATAGATACAATCCTGCCTCTCTTCTATTACAGGTGGCTGATAAGATAGGAAGTGTTGGTTTATGGTGAAAATCTACATAAAGCAGAAAGAGAGGGGAAACTGAGGGTCTTTTGATGTAATAACAATAACAATAATAATAATGAAAAGCATTAGTAATATTCCTAATTTCAGGAAAATCACCCTCCAAACAGACACAGCCCCTGTTAAAAGAAGGAAAATATATAATTTTATCTGAAACTGCAGATCAGGTTTGCTTATGTTCAGGCTAAATGAGCAGTTCAGAGAGACAGCAGAGTCTGCTTTATCTACTTTGGTCTAGCACCTCTCCTCTATATCTATTGCTTATTTGGCTCTGGAAAGTCCTCTCTTCCAAGCCATGAGATCCAAAATCTTGTAGAACCTGGCATTCAAATTTAATTCCCATTTCCTTTGAATGCTTTTATATTTACGCACAGGTAAAAGTGTGTATATGTATATAAATATACATAGGTAATTATCTACACTTTATGTATATATACAAATATGTACCTACAAATAAATATATATACACGTTATGTGGCAGCTTTCAGATGTTCATGCTCAAAAAAAACATTTAAAAACCTGTACAGAGCTAATAGAATATAATGTGCTTCTCTGGAGATTGGAGAGTTTCTTTACATCTCTTCTACTGCCTCTTTATAAAGCAGAGCCTGAGCCTTTCTGTGGGACTTGTTGCATTTAGCGTCTCATCTGAAAAAAAATTCAGATACTGAATTTTAAATTCATGGGATTAGAATGTTTTAAAAGATTTTGCAGTGAAATCTAAGGTATAAATATGCTGTCTACAGACTTGTCCTCTCTGAAAATTATATGGTTGTCTTATGTGGTAATAAGGATTTTAAACTACTGCAGCTAGTAAGCCAGCTGGACAATTACATCATTAAGAAGAAAAGAGAGATTTCTTGTGTGGGCTTGAACAAATTACCAACTTGCTCTATGCCCCAGATTCTGCTGGATCTTCCTGCATACTTTTCAGAATTAGGGAGAGTGGGTTGGTAGTGCTCTAATCACATTTCCTCCCCAAAAAAGTGCTGACTCAGTCAAGCCACAGAAGACTTGTCAAGGGATGTTTTGACATAATATTAAAGATACTCAGTTTATTGAATTAGTATTTTTATTGTTCCTTTTATCTTCCAATGATCTGAATCAAAACCTATCTTATTTGGCAAACTTTTTTAATTGTTTCAATTTATGTTCTGTTTTAGAGAGGAGTAGGAGGAGAATGAAATGACAACAAACAAGCATTCAGGATTAAAGTTTTCACAAGATATGAGAACATGAGTTTTGTGTTCTAATTAGATGTAACTAGCTTCTTTTATAAAGTATGCTAGATTTTTTGGTTTTAAGGAGGAATTGTAAGATAAAATATTTAGCATATTGTATCACACTTCTAATGATGAATATATAAATCAGATTTCTGATAATGAAGCATGGTTACAAATATGGAATTGCCTAGAATACAATTAAGGTTAACTATTAAGGAAAATAAACAGATACAAATGTTTGAACCATCATGTTCAAAAATCCACATAATTTTCCTGTATGATGGGAAGGGAGTTACTACAGCAGAATAGTGAAAATAGAATATGAAACGAGCAGATTCACATGAATATTCGTAAGCACATGCGCCTGCACCAACACATTGACACACTGTATGTCAAAGAACAAGCAAGGGCACTTTGGAGGCACTGAGCCAGAGCCCTTTTGTGTGCTATATCTACACATATATTGGTTGTAAATATCCCACAGCTTACTTTGCTCATTCTTGTTGGCAAACACAGGGCTTAAGTGAAATGATCCACAGCTACCCTCGGGTGTCTCTCATGCTTGCTTTTCTGGGTTTATACAGTATCTTATTTTTCATCCCTAATCTCATTACCTTGCATTGTCTACAGGGAGCTGCACAAGACTCGTATCTGCCAATAAGGCAAATCCACTTGCGTTATTTTGATTGTGGCGTATCCTCCAATGGTTTGTGTGCATATGTGTCATCAAGAAAAATACTGGCACAGGATAAACTGCAAAATACTTCTCAATTGGTATCTGAAGTTACCGGCATAAAATCTTTCCTATTACAGAGTCTTCTTTCAGACATACCTTTTTGTAGCATTTCTAATATGACCTTGCCTCTTCTCATCTGCAGTCCCATATCATCTATTTTGGCAGATTGACTATGCTGGGGTGACACAGAAGTGTGATATTAGGTCAGCTATGGCTTCTTTTTTTTTTCCATTTCTGGAAAGGAGAAAACAGGATGGTGGCAGGATTTCCAAAACTTTTTCTCTAATAAGTCAGCTGGCCAAACAGGCATCACAGAGCAGCAGCGTAACTGTTTGCCATCTGGATTATAGAAAGCAATTGATATGAAACCTGGAATATTTTTTCCCTGTATACTATTTAACCTCTCTTTTCAGTATGAAACTCAAACTAAGACTTTAGTATCTCTTGGAGACTGAGGGATGGAGGTTAACTAACGTTAGTATAAAGTGTGTGGAGCTGTAGGTCTGGGAGTTGTTACTCTGGACATGGGTCCTGGTTTCAGAGTCCATGACTGGAGCTGAAGATACCCATAGCATGATGGGTCTCTGAGCAATATTTATCCCAGTAGAAAGCTGAGGAGAAGGATGAAATTTACATGTGAAAGTTAAATGTTTTTTGAAAACAAAATGTGGATTTGTGTGACTCCTTGCTGAGAAGTCAGAGGTAATTGGAGATATGAAGGAGGAAGAGACAGTTTTAAATCCCCTTTTACTCTTTCATAGGGAGAGGGACTCCAAAAGCCATTAAAAGAGGGAATGTATGCAGAGGAAAATGTGCACTGCAGAAATAATTATTTCTGCAGTGTACAGAGTCCCACTGGAGAAATAGGCTAAGTATGTCTCAAAGTATTTTTGTATGCAAAGGTTTGATAGTTCAAATGAAAAGTTTTGTTATTGAGAAATGAGTTTGATTTGTTAATAAAAAGGAGGCTTCTCATTTAGTTTTATTATTAGTTCAAAGAACCAAACAGCTAGGCTTCCTCTTCTACCCCCTTTATTTCCTTGCTTTTCCTCCCTTCCCTTTTTCATTTCTTATCTTTGTAATTTTCTCAGAGCTGGAGTAGTTTAAAAAGAAAAATGAGTCTTTGCATTTGGAGGGAGAGAAATAGAGAAGCAGGAAGGAAAGACTTGATCATTGTTTTTCACTTAAAAACCTGTTTCCATTTTTTTAACATAAAAATTTCAATTCAAATGGAAATGTACCATTCAAAAACTCTGGGAAATGAGGCAGATTTTTTTCCTCCTCTCTCCTTTAACATTTATTTTACTGTCTCTGTAATGCATATCATCATGCTAGGAGTCTCTGTGATTTAGCCTGCTAATAGCAGTGGACTCAACCCCCTTTTACCAGATAGGGGATTCAGCCTTGCATCACCAAAGTGACTGGAGATTTGTCAGCATCATTTTAGCATGCTGGCTTGATCAGGTGATGCTATAGAGATTCCTATTGCTGCTCTATATTATCTTTCATGTCTTGCAATTTGTGCTATTCATACCAATTGCTCCCAATGATGGTATTCAAAGCCAAATTTAAACATACCACTAAACCACGGGAACATAGCACATAACAAGCTACAATGAAATCCAAGAAGTATTGGATCATATGATCACCTCTGGCTCAGAAATACCTAATGAATGGTACATGCAGTTCAGTTCAGCTAAATGTTGAATAATGAGCTCAGAAACAATGATGAAAGAAAGCCGATCTGATGAAGGGGTGGCAGCACGGAAAGTGAGGAATAAATGTGGGCGTTATTAAAGGCATGTCTCCCTAAAACTTTGGAACAACAATTTAGTCTTGCTGCAAAGGAACAGCTTAGGCAAAAGAAATATGCAGCCAGAGGAAAGCAAGCCACAGGATAGAAGATGTGTTTACCTGGACTTCTGCAGTGGTGAACTGAGACAATTTCCCTTCATAGATTGGAAAAATTACTCAAGTGTGAAGCATAGGTTAATCTCATATTTTACCTTGCAAATTTTATCTAAATCAATAGGGAGAAGGGGAGCTGTCAGTCAGATTAATGAAGAGTTATAACACCTTCCTTGGGAGGGAGAGTAGAATCATCATTAATTGTGGGCTAAGTGGGTCTCAAGGTAGCTCATAACCCTCCAATTAGTACCACCTATGTGCATCATTTGGCATGGAAGAGTGTGGGGTCACTGCTCAGTCCTTCCACCTTTGCTCCCTGCCCAATTTAGGTCTAACTCCAGTTATGCCCTTTTTCCAACTAAGCAGTGCAGGCAGTACGTGCGTGTTTTCTGCCTTTGGTGCCAGGCCCTCTCCCACTGGGGACCTTCCTTTTCTGCCACCCAGAGCCTCTCAGTGTCCTCCAGACACCGAAAAACAGAGGCATGCATCCAGGTGGGGAAATGCTTCTGGATCCAAAAGCTGAAGCACAGGAGGAAATCCTCCAACAGGGCTGGGACTGGTCTCTCACTGGTCATACAGCAGGCTAGAAAAGCTGGGAGAAAAGGGTAATGAGCTTCCCCACCTGTTGACAAGGAAGAAAATGTGTTTTGGGCAGATATTCACATTGAGATGGCTTACTTTATGCATCTGGTTCAGCCTCAACCAAATGATCTGGACCCAATATACCCCATGATACTTTGTTCTCTGAATATGGGTTACAGTTCTCTCCCTATTTCTTATTTCCTTTTTTCTCTTCCTTTCTCCCCACCAGGGGAAAAAAAGGAAGCTTTTGAATCAGTGGGAAGTTTTGATATTTCCATTTGGGATGAGCTGTAGCACCCAGTTTTTAAAAATATTTTGTTGTTTAAATAGGAGGGGTTTTTTTCCTTAGGAACTTTCTAAACAATATTTTGTCAAAGTTAGTATTTCTGTGAAAGGCTTTTGACCAATTTTAGATACTTTTATTACAGCTTTCTTCAGTGAAGTATTTTCAGTTAGAGAATTGTGGTAAAAGTCAGACATGCAAATACAACCGAATGCGCTCTGCTCTGCTGAATGCTGTATAGGCAAGATCAACTCAGCAGATGCAAAACACTAACACATCAACACTTGACATTAATTTTTTTTCTGGTGCCTGCATAGAGGACCTGCTCGCAGAATTGTACCGAGTGTGCTGGTTCTGTTTCCTATTCAATCTCCAGAATACAGCAGTGGAGAAGGAAAATGAATGTTGGAAATCATAGGGACTGGGAGTTGATGAGGCAGTCTGAATTATGTTGGAAATGGTAGTAGGGAGGGCAGAAGCAAAGAATGGAGCATAGTTGGGGAAAAAAAGCAATATAAGAATCTGCCTTTGCTATGTTTCTCTCCTTCCTTATACTCTGATCTTGTGATACATCTCTATGAGAGAATTCTTTATGTAAAAACAGACTTGCTATATGGTCTGTTAATGCTACTTCAACACTCGCTTTCTCTGAGAAATATGTGCATCTCCATTCAGTCCGTTAGAGGCTTCAATATATCTTAAGTGAAGTAACATGCTCTTGGCAAGGGTTAAACAGACACCAGCAGAGTAGCACTCAGTTTATCAGCTCCAATGTGCTCCACAAGCAATTTCTTTAGAAGCTTTAAATTGAGAAAAGCACAGCTCTATATTGGTGATCCTTTCCTTCCTTTTCTGTCACTGCATTCTCTTGCTTGTCTTGTAAGTGAATGAACTGCGAGTAAAAATGTTGTCCACCTAAAATATAATTTGCTCTGCATGGTGCTGAATGAATAATTTATTGAGCTAACTGTTTGAGTACAGCATGTCTAAGCACTTGATCAGATATCCTTGACTGCTTGGATGGGTGACAGGGAAAGCTGAATGAACTTTTTCCCATCAGCTTTTGTGGTGGTATAAACCTAAAAGTAATGAAACTGTTAGACCTTCTAGCTCTACGTAGTCTCTCATGTGAGCCAGGACGCAGAGAAAATGACAGAGTTTGGCAAAGAATTTATTCAATCAATCTTCCAGTAACTATATTTTATGCCTTTTTATTTTGTCTCTGATATACTTAGCACCGCTCTCTGCATGTGGGATTGCAGGTAGTTATTGAATATAATTTTTTAAATGTTGTGTGGAAACTTCTGATGTTATTTGATGTGTTATATTAATCAGTGCAGGGACAGGTTTGTGTCAGTGATGCTGTGTATACTAAAATGCATGGCACACAAAAATTATTGATTCTTTCAAGAAGCCCAAATGATTTTTAGCTTCGCCTCAGGCTCTATTAACAATGTGGAAAATTGAAAAGGGCTCTCAAGAAAAAACTAGCGTAAGATTGAAACTGCAACCAAAGAGCTGTCAAGTGGAGAAGTACTTATGAATTATAATGAGCATGATCTAAAGATGACATTATCCTTTAGGAGTTTGGTTAAATCTTCCCTCCTATCATATGACTCATAAAGGTCCCTTAGAACAAACAAAACCAAAATAGGACCAGTTTTAGGAAATGTATTTAGAGGCGGTGCATATTAAATACAGAAGGGATTGCAGTATGATGTGCCGCAGGGACAGCGCTGGAAGAGTGCCAAAGGAAAGCTCCAAATTACGAGGTTGGCACAGGGGTCCAAGGTACCTTCTGCAGAAATTCTCTTATATGGCTGCAAAAAGATTATTATTTTTTTCCCCTAACACCTGTTTTTTATGTACGTTGGACATTGCCTCCAAAACATTGCAAGACTTTTCACATTATGCTTCTCCATATATTTGTATCCATGTAGACATTTAACTCTTGATTCATGTTTTTGGTGTAGGGAGAGACCATTTCTGACATTGTCTGGCTTTGGTTGTGTATTGAGTTCTGTGTTGCACGCCATCTGGGGTGAAAGGAAACCTATTCCTTTCTGAAGGTTTCTCAAACACCTTTCACAGGACAGCATATTAAGAGAATTTTTAGCATTTACTGGTAATAATATGAAGGAAAAGAATATTACTGTGAACTGTATGACTGGAGTTGAGGGCCACAGTTGGTCCACAGGCCACTGCTTCCAAGAACTGACCATAAATACCACTCAGCAGTATTTCACATGGAGGGAATTTTTTTCCTTCAGGCTGCAGATATTTTTTCCATGTATTCAACTCTCTTTTTTATAACTTTTACTTTCCCCCCAAAAAACCAAGCCCCAAAAACCAACCCTAAACCCTGGCAGAAGCTTTAGAAAGCAGATTTTCATTTACCTTGATACCTGGAAGGAATGCACTCACCTTTGACAAAACAAGATTTATTTTTTTTTTTTTAATTGCTCCTATATTGACAGAGCAGATGAGAAATGCAATGAACAGCAGCTTCAAAAGCATTTCTAGGATCAGAGGAATGATTCCATCACAGCTGTACTTTGGTGCTACTAATATCACTTTCCTGGATATATTCCAGGTTATATCTGTTTAGGTTTCCTGCCAAAGGAAACTATTTGGTTTTACTGTTGTCAGCATTATGGAGACTTTGTGGATGCAGAAAGACACACTGGATTCTTCTCAGCTTCCATGCATTTCAGAATATATATACTTGAGAAAATCACTGGCAATGAGCTATACAAAGCAAGAGAGGTCTAGCTGTTTCCAGATTCAAAATCAGTATGTGGGCAGCCAATTAGAAAAATCTTATCTTAACTTGCAAGTTATCATGCAATGCACTGGGGAAGAATAAATGGAGAAAAAGGAGCAGCCTTTACAACCGCCTTTCTGAATACCGCTCAAGTACTGATCCAGCCTTCTAACAGTTTAGTATTTCCTGGTGATGTTTCCTCCCCCCGTACAGATGTACACTTTACTCATGACTAATACATGAACTCATGAAACACCCATATTTAGACAGCTATAAACTTAATTAATTGAAACGTGATTGATAAAAGCTTGCCCAGAGAGATGATTACTAATTAAACTCTAATGCATTAAAAAAACCTGCAAATCAGTTTCATTTTGCATCATTAAGTATCCCAGTCAAAATGTCCAGTAGTGACTGATTAGAGCTGAGATTCCTGTATGATCTCCGTTGGCTTTGCTTTATGTCGTAGAGGGATGGGGTCTGGCCATGGGTGCTTGCCTGGAAGGGAGACTTGGGAGAGATTTGGTGTTATTTGGCACTTGTTCGCCACACAGGGAGCAGCAGGTAGACTGAGGAGGGGTCTAGGAGTCTGGTGCAGCTGTTGTCAGGCTCACTGCCCAGCCTTGCCCTTCTCTTGAAGGGACTGGACCTCGTCTCTCTCTGCACATATAAACAGAGCAGCCTTATGGTGCTCTCTGTGCGCACACACAAGTATGTGGTATTATGAAAATAAATATTTGGGTCTGAATTTTAGAATCAGTGTCCCAGCAGATGTGAAGAATATGAATTGCTTCCTTTTCTGCTTTGTTTGAAGAGGGTCTTCAAGAAAAGACCTTGTGTTTGCATCTTTCTTGCTAGATGTCTGGCTAGAAGTATTCATTCTGACAAGTTATAATACTGAAGAAATGCAGGTGAGAACTGGCATTTATCTAATTACCAAAACTTAGACAGATGCCTTGTTTAAGGAACCTTTTTAGATGGCTGAGATCATATGAATGCAGCTGCCTTTTTTTTTTTTTTTTTACTTCTAATTATTGTAACTATTTTTACATTAAAGGCAAAGTTCCTGCAGACTTGATTACAATGTATGTGAGATATAAACTTTTAATTTATTGAGATAAGAAGTGCTTTTTAAATACTGCCTGCCTTCAGCACAGTGTTTTCCCCCTCACATTACTCTTCATCCCCTGATACGGAGTAAGTGCCATCGTTCTAAAATACACCATCTCCTTTTCAGAGGGCAACAGGACACCAATCTCCAATTCAGAAAGATCAATAAAGCACCTTCTTTAGACATTAAATTCCTCATAGAATGGTTTGGGTTGGCAGGGACCCCTCTGCCATGGGCAGGGACACCTTCCACCAGACCAGGTTGGTCAAAGCCCCATCCAACCTGGCCTGGAACACTGCCAGGGATGGGGCATCCACAGCCTCCCTGGGCAACCTCTTCCAGTGCCTCACCACCCTCACAGTGAAGAACTTCTTCCTTACATCTAATCTAAATCTACCCTCTTTCAGTTTAAAGCCATTACCCCTTGTCCTGTCACTTCATGCCCTTGTAAAAAGTCCCTCCCCATCTTTCTTGCAGGCCCCCTTTAGGTACTGGAAGGCTGCTATAAGGTCTCCCTGGATCCTTCTCTTCTCCAGGCTGAACAACTCCATCTCTTTTAGCCTGTCTTCATAGGAGAGGTGCTCCAGTCCCCTGATCATGTTTGTGGCCCTCCTCTGGACTCAATCCAACAGGTCCACATTAGGACATAATCTCAAGCTCAGGAAAAAATGAGGTCTTCTTGTCAGATTGTATCTTATTGCTTGGGAAGCCTTTATCAGGGTAAATGGATAGTGTGGCAATTAGATTTCTGAAACCTTTCCCCAATAGAAAATTATTTGTCCCTGATTAAAACCTGGTTTTCCTGATACAGGCTTGCTGCTTGAAAATAACTTTGAAACAGCTGCCAGCAATTGTATCGTTTCATCTTTCATTTTTGAGGCCACTTTAAATCATGTTAATTGTTAGGACTTTTTCAAATCCTACTGTGTTGCCTAAAAACAATGAACTTCCAAATCTTGAAGGAGCAATATGGATGATTTTCTCATGATCTGTGAAGTGTGACTTGACAGCAGTGTTGAAGGCTACTTGTTGTCCTGACTCTGCACTTTGGAAGAAGAAAGAGAGGGGATGGCTCTTTCCTGCAGCACAGCTGAGCTGGCTGGAGCCAGGGGAAGGCGAGGGACAAGCAGGTAAAGAACCTGCTGGGGAAGCACAATTGTACATCTGCAAATATCACAAGCCACTAGAAGAGCAGTTATTGGACACACAGCCATGCCCTAATGGGAATACAGGCTTTTTCCAGGGACTTAGAGAAGACAGTGAAAAAATGTTTGTAACAGAGAGGTTGCTAAATTTTAGTTACGCGCTGGACTGGCAACAGGCCTAAGGAAATAACCTGTCTATTTGGGACACTGTGGAAATATGGGGAGATTTGTTAGCCACTATCTCTAAGTTTTCTTTACTTTAAAAAGTTCTTTGTTCTAATTTATCTGCAAACAAAAAGTTTTTCAGGTTGGATGCGCATTTGGGATTGTGGAGGTACTTCAGGGAGAAGAGGCAGGCATGCCGCCAGATCCTCCTCTGGCCTTGCCGTGGTGGGACCCTCTTGGAGTAGCTTTACCAAGTCTGTGCATGGAGACTTTGACCTTGAGTGGATTTGAAAGTCTCCTGGGCCTACATCTGTGCACGTTTGTCGTAATCCTCCTTTGAATTCCTGCGTGTTCCATCCTGCTGCTACATCTTTTCAGTAGTCAGGATTGAACTTCCGAAGATGGGCCCTGCCCTTGTCTGTAGAGACCAGGGCAGAGGGGACAGAAATGCAAACGTAGGGCTAGGGGCACTAGGGTCTGGCCTGGCTGGCGGCTGTCACACTGCTCCCTGCTAATTTTCTTGTGGAAAAGTTCACACATCATGTAAATCGGCATCAGCTGTGCTCCGGGGAAACTCTTGTCAGCTTGTCTTCTCTGCCAAGGTGAAGCTTGTTCTTTCTAGCTGCAGAAATTATTCAAGATAAAAACTTTCTTTTAAGCAGCTTTGCTGCTAATGGACATTGAACATGCATATACTGAGGAATGATCGGAGAAGTACAAAGGGGTTTCTCCTATTGGAATATACTCTGGCTTTTATTTTCAGTACATTCCCCACGTCTTTACCTCTGTGCATACCTATTTTTCTTTTACACATCTTCTTTAGTCTGAATGTAAACAATACAGTATGAATATTCATAATAATATGAACAGGTGTAGTCAGAGGTATTGTACATAGTTTTCCTCAGTATTAGAGAAAAGTTGAAGCACTATTAGAATTTAAAAGAAGTTTTAGGTTAGAGTTTGGGCTCTTAGGTAGGAGATAGAGGCATCGCATGTGTTGTGATTCAGTGACATTCACCCAACAAAGTGTATGGGGGAAAACACTGGGTTGTTAAGATTTCACAGGTCATGCTGTAAGACAGGCTCTTACTTCAAGGTCACTTCCATGGCTGATCTTTCCAGTGGCTTGCTTTTAAGGTCAAGAAAGCAGAATTTCTTCATTCTACACCTGATGTCCCCTTGTTACCTTGTAGTTAGTTTGACAGACATTAAATCACAAAAAAAAAGTTCTGCAGATTTCCAACGTGAATTAAAGGTTTTGCCCCCACGTGAACTACTAACATTGGCAAAAGTTCTCATTAATATAAAACCCAGCATGTTCCTAGCCTTGCTCTTACAGCCTTTGCTTTTGCAGCTATATGAAGAAATTTATCTTTAAGAATAAATAAATAAAATGCAATGGCAAGAAGATAAGTAATGCATAGTTATAGCTTAATGAGATTTAAAAAAATTGATCCAGTAGCCTTAAAACAAAAAGGGAAAAAAGAGCACTAAAGGACAAACGATACCATGCTTTGATGCAGTTGCTCTTGGGACTGTTTTCTCTCACTTTCTCAACATCCTGCATTTCAAAACATAATGGGAAAACAAAGGGGGAAAAATTTTCATGTTGAATTTTTGCTAATTTGTAAAGGCCAAAGCCTAACTAATGTACATTTCTCACTACAATACCTCAGCAAGTTCACGGGGCTGTTAATTCAAAAGGCTCATTAGGGACCTAATCCATATCTCATGCTGCTGTTGTAATGAAAGTAAGAATTACAAGGACAATGAGATTTTCTTCATTTAGGGGAAAGAGGTGCAGAGCTATTAAAACTCTCACCATCCTAATTAAGTTGTGGAAAAAATATGAGTAGAATCTTCATGGCATTGACATTAATTGCACTTAGGCTGTGGCTAGTAATAATGGTTTCATTAATGCAAAAGTAGTTTTGGAACAATATATATGAAGCTTCCATTAGATGCAAGGCTACTGCATTATATTTATTTATTTATTAGCTGGTTAGCCATAAAATGAATCCTATAATGATGGCACATAGAAAAAGGTTGACTTTAGGCAAGTTCACCAATATTTTATACAATACAGAATTTGAGTTGATTTTCTCCCTCTTTTTTTGTGTGTATGTAGAAAAAAAAATCCAAACACTTTCTAAGTGAAATAATGAGACATACGGGCGGAAAAAAACCTATTTTCAGTATGATGAAGTTCATGGTTATAGCCCAAAAAATGATTGGTTATTTTCTTCCTTCCTCTCAAACTGTATTATGACAGCAGCAAATTTCATTAAAATCTAAAATTCCTGCTTGAGTGTATCAGGTTTTGCTTCAGTGCCTGTATTTGTGGGCTTTGTATGTCTGCCAGTAAGGGCTTTTCAAGAATCCATCTGGGTTCCTCTGGACAAATGGGAGTGATTAATGAAGGAAGCTTTAAAATGTTAAATACATATTTCATACATTACAGGTGGGTGTGAGCTGCCTCTTGATGGAGGTGGGAAGCATGCTTAGTCTTTATTGCCCATTTGACACATTCACATTACCACACAGATATTAACTAATCATTTCCGTAACTCTAAGGTAAACTCATAATGTTGTTAATCCCATTTTTATACGGGAGGAAATGGATGAATTGCCTTGACCCTTGTGAAAAAAAAAAGGGGCAGAGCCAGGAACAGAATCTCAGTTATTGCTCACACATAACCTCCTATCGTTTTTTCAGTTCATCATTACCATGTAATGCACTGAACAGACATTCATAAGGTAAACAGCTGTGCCAGTTGGAGACACCAGCACCTTTCTCTTTTTTTTATGACCCCCTGTGCTGGACGCTGCCTTTCTCACAGTTGTGCTGCTGGAGGGATTTGTGAGAGCTTTTCCTTCACCACACTGGGACAAACTGTCTGGGCTCACTGAGCTGGTTGGAGCAGGACCAGTTGATCTGGTCCGGAGCAGACAACAGGGGAGGTGCAAGATCCTTTTTGCCCAGTATGGGAGAGGTGACGTCCAGATGGCAAGTGGTGACAGGTTGTGGGGATGAATGACATTTTCAGCTAGTGAGGCTTAGAAGAGGTTATTTGTCTACAGTATTAGAAGTGAACCCAGTAAACAAAATGCATAATTTTGGAGAACTTGTTTTTTTCAATTAAAGTAGTAGAGGTTTTTGATATATGAATGTTTCCTAGTCATATGCATTAAAAATACATAAAAATCATATACACACAAAAAAAAAATGACCATAATTACCACACTGGCCAAATGTCATAGGATTGTTTATCTCTGAGAAGTAACGTGTGTCCTCAGATTATCCTGAGGGACCTGCTCTGAAGCACAGCCCTGGTACCCCTGCACAAGGGATTCCCATCCAATAAATAGGTCCTTTATATGTATTTTGCTGTAGCCAAGCAATAAATATGGCCCTGCTTTGGTGAATTTGGTGAAGAAGACTTCATCTTATTTTTGAGGAACCTGTTAGGTATTAAGTGTCATTCTTTTCTAATGAGTGCTTAAAAACTTTACATCACCTGTAATTAACAAACCTATTAACAGGTACTGTTGTTCCAACACTCAGTCTATTAAGTGTGAAAAGTAGCAACGCATTGAGCAATCTCTTCATAGGTTTGTAGTGGCACAACCTCCCCCATTTGTTTCAGTAGGAGCTTGTTTGGTTTTAACTGTATTAATGCGAGTTACTGTTCCTAGGAAGGCCAGATGGTATATTTTGGAGACAGACTCATAACAGTTCAGGAGAGGTGAGTTTTGAGATATAGAGATTAACTTCTGCTGCAGTTATGTCCATCTTTAGATTCAGAGCAAGCTCACTTAGTTGGAAAGTTGTGATGATATTTACTAAGTTTAGTTTGTAAATTTTGCAAATGAGACATTCAGTATGAAGATATTAAAAGGTAGCCACACCTGACACCATTGGACTTTTGAGTGGCTTTCAGGATAGACTGTGTATATAGCAATTTGATTGAGAAAATCACTGTGTAAATACACAGCATATTAACTACATGCTCAGACAACAGTGGGACAGGATCTATTCTGCTAGCCTCTAGAGAAGTCCCACCTTAGATTAGATATATATGTAGTGATATGGAGGGCCTCTGAGGGGTCTTACTACCTGTCATTAATAATCTCATGGGTTTTGCTTTTGTAGTACCATCAAAGGCAAGGCGAGAGATCAAACAATGCCAAACATCTCTTCTCTGTTATTCAAGTCTTTTAGATCTGTAATTGCCTCTCTTCAGTCATTTTGATGTTATGGAGTAGGTGTCTGAAGCAGCTATAGTTATGTCTGGAATTGACCACAAATTGTTCATTGAAGGACATCCATGCAAGACATCCCAAATCCCTTCTCTCATACTGCTCTAACTGTAAATAGACAAGTGCCTTCTAGGGCTTCTGGATTTGCTTTTGGCTTTCAACTGTAGACGTGGAACTGCAAACCCACTTCAACAGAGCAGAGAACTATTTGCTTTCTGCTGCCTTTCTTCCCTTTTTATTTTCTTAGCTGCCTCTTGGTACTCCTCTGCAGCTCATATAATTTTCTGACTTAAATATAGCAAAAGGTAATAAGCTGATCCTACCAATACTATCATTAAGGAAATAAACCAGTCAGAAAATGGAAGGTAGTAGCTTAAGAAATACATATCTCCTCCCCACTTGGATAATTAGCTATTAGATGTTTGTGTTTTTAAGACCCCAAAACTCCTGCTTCCTGCTGCCTCGTTTAGGGCTGGTTCAGGCCATGAGAGGCTGTGCTGTTGGGATGTCCAAAACCACTGATGGTTTGAGCAAGCCAGGGGCGATTCTTTTACAGACTAATTCTCAGTTTTGACCTGTGTTTCCTCCTATACTGGAATCTCATAATTAATACATCTTATGCATCATTTCAGGTTTCTTTGGGTCACAGGCATTTCAGGCAACTGTATCTGTAACTTTGAGATAGACAAGAGACAGGCAACCAGTGCCTCTAGTGTGGGAGTTTCCTTTCTTCTCTAATCTCATTTTCACTTTCCTGAACGCAGTTATTCAAGCTGCATGGTAAGGATTAAATTTATTCTTTTGATATTTTCATGTCCTGCAGCAACATAATTAAGATGGTATTGCTATATTCATGGTTTGTTCAGTGGAAAATCCACCATGATCTTGAACAGTGTGTTATGTGTGGGTTGACTTCATTCAGGGAGTTTAAATTGGATCGATTTCACATAACTGCATATGGCAAATAATTCAATGTAAAAATAAACATCTTGTCCATGTAAATACCACTCATTTCAACTGACTCTTATTTTCATGTTTCTTGAGAGCAATTACTGCCTGTCAAGTTGTTGTATATATATTTCCTGCTGTCTTGGAAAAAAACCAGTGTATTTCTTAGCTTTAATTTCCATTGCACTTTTAGCAGGGAAGAGTCTCTATATGTTATAGTTATAGACGAGGACTAGCAATCAAATGAAAATAAATTTTGTAAGTCAGACTTATTAATAAAGTCAGAATAATTAGCAATATGCAGAGCATATTTGAAAAACTAGAAAGTTTTGAAGTTTAATAGGGAGTTATTAACCAGTATTGTTCCTTCTTTAAAATGTCAGAGAGAGGAAAAGTACAAAATGCACAGCAGGAAAATAATTGCACAGAGTACATGTGAATGACTGTACACTATGAAAATTATTGGTGTGAAACAGTCATCTGGGGCTTATCAGTAAGAAATAGTGTCAAAAATCAAGAAGAAGGTGCAATATCTGGACCAAGCACAACAGCACAACCATCTGAAATTGCTACATCTTATTATAGAAGTTTTGCCACTGCCTAACTACTAGTGAACTTACTGGGTTATAAATACAGGAATTCTCTCTTGAAGTTGCAACTGTCCTGATCCATGAAACAAACAGAACCACACATGATCTGGCAGAGCCACATTTGTGTTTTCAGCTCTGCTCTCGCAGTGTGTCCATAGGGTATTCACTTTTTTTTCCCCAATGTTGTTTGTTTTTCTCTTAGTGGATATCACAACAGAGAATTAATCCAGCATGCCTACATTTCTTCTATATTTTTGATGGAAAAGACCCTCTGTGCATTAAGAAAAAGTATCTTTTTCTTTAAAAGAAACTTAAAAAAAAAATCTTTCTTCCTTAAGTTGCGTTACATCTCTTTACAGTGATTAATGAAGTGAGTGTAAAATGGTTTCATTCCACTTGCAGACTTGTCAGTTAAGATTCAAAAAGACACAATTGTTTATAAATTTCAGTGAAGTTTATATTCTACTTATAGTGTTACTAAATATGAATCTGTAGAATATTATGTCAGATCAAAGATGGAGCTTCCAAAAGAGGCTGATCATCAGAAAGTAGACACAACTTTGTAGCTGTTAGAACTTATGGACAAATGTATGAGTAGAGCTACCTTTGACCTACCTAGCTATCATACATAAAATCAGTTTGAGACACTGCAACAAGTACAGAGGAAATGAAACAGATCTGGAATAAGGAGGTCCACGAACTTCAAAATTACATAGAGAGGGAGAAATGACCAGGAAGATTATTTTCTGTGCTATCAAGAAAGTAATTTACAAGAGTTAAAGGCCATATGATAATTTCCATTATCTCCAGATGATTAGGTACACATTCTAACATATTATGAAAGCATCTATCAGTGTCACCAAGAAGAACATAGCATATTCTTACAGCGAAATATATAGCTAGTCATACACTGACTTCACTGGAGCTGAAGGAACAAACTCATGTTTGGAATATGATCATTTCCTCTATAAATAATCAAATACCATGTTTCACAAACAAAACGGATCACTGCAGGAGTGTGAAAATTTCTTCCCCCCATATATATTAGTGCACATGTGTTTCAGGAGCATTACTCACACAGTTAGGTCAGGTTATGGAACTACAAGAATCAGTAGCTCAACCTAACAAAGCACATCTGTGCAATATATTTCTACAGAAGTATCTGCTAACTGAGGATGACTTAATTCACATGCAGACCTCAAACTACATGATTGCTTATATTAGGAAAGGAAGGCAAGGAAAGTAAGAGGGAAAGAATGGACAATCCTAAACTTTATCAGGAATAAGTGCAAGTGAAAGGAGAATAAAGTTCTAACCTTTAAAAAAATTCCAAACATCTTCAGCCAACAACAATCTCAACAAGCTCTCAGTTGTAGGGAAGAGAGGAAGAAATCCAGTGCCTTAGAAAGTAGAGGGGATAGGAACCTACAGAATGATAAGACATGGAGTGAATAATTACAGTTGGAAATTTTCCTTCTGAAAAATGATGGGTTTGGCCATCTGAAGCTGCAAACGTTTTTTCCCTTTGCCTCCATTCTGTCTGTCTCATACATATCGGGTATAATATTTGGGAGCCAAGCAAGCTAAGAAGTACATGTATAAGCATATACACATGTACATGGGGTTAATTACCATCATTTCTATATAAATTAGGCAAAAATAACCTGGAAAAAATTCTTATAGCACATATATAAAACAAGCTGGGAACAACCAAACATACTGCAAATTACATACATTCAGGATATACTTGCTGTATCGCCTGTTGATAAGATCACTTGGAATGTCAGCCTTTGTGATTCTTTTAAGTGGATTCATTTTTTTTTCACCTCATTCTCAATATTTTAAGACTGACTGAATGGACTTTTTTATATTCTGTGCTGTGTTTTACATTCTGTACATTCAAAATATTTTCAGACTGAAATATCCATGTCTGAGAGTTTTCTTCAATGGAAAATAAAGTTTCCCAGAAGCTCATCTTTATAATTTTCTTTCTGCAGGAACACTAAGTGAAGCATTTTGTTCAAGATGCTTTACATCTATTAAATACTCAGATAGGACATGCTTTGGTTCATCACAAAATTGGATTTTTCAGGTTCTTAGTGTGCTTATTGTCTGTCTTGGATCAGGATTTCTGGCTCAGTTATGTCCCTCATGATATACTAATGTCTCCCTCCTTTCTGATCCCACCACAGAGCATCGTGAAAGATGAACTCTGAACAGGAACTTTGAGAAGAACAGGGACAAAGAAAGAATCTCACAAGAACTCAGAGTGGTATAGTTTGATGTAGAGGAGAGAAAATAAGAGAGCATTTCTGCATTTCTCTAAGTTTGATGTTTCCTGTTCTGTCAAAAATCTTGTTCTTGTCATATTTATTTGGAATGGTATAACAAAATTTTAGAATTTCAAGAAGGAATGAAGTTTTCATTTTGCTTTAAAATTTCATAAAATAAGTAGGAAAAAGATAGGACTTTTCTGGACAGCTGGCATTCTGAAAAATTAGATGTATGCTCTATTTCACTGACTACAATTGGACCAATTGTGTCCTTCGTGTTTCAAGTATGCTTAAGTGTGGTTTTGGATTGAATCCAGGCATAAATGTCCTTTCTCAAATCTTATAAGTGGTAATGCAGAAACAAGGAAAGTCTAGTAAAATGGTTTATGGCTGAGTGGGGAGAAATGAAGGCAAGACAACTGTTGTAAAATCTCACTTGAGTATGCAGAGACACAGAGACCAAGCAGAAACATCCACCCAGAAGATTTCATGTTATTGCATGACCAAAATTTCTGTGTTCTCTTCCTGTGGCAGAGTAGCTACTTGAGGTGTTTGGTATTCTGTGTTCAATGTTTAAGTTTGGTGTTGGGATGTTGGCTTGCAGATAAGATGCTGCAAGTAGATACAGACTGCTGCTCTCTAGTGCTGCATTGCAGTCCAAAGCACAGGAATTTATTTTCAGATAACATGCTGGAATCATATGGGACATAGGAGAAATAAGCCTTGCTAATATTGTCATTACCCATCATTTTAGGAAGATAACACTGCTAACAAGTTTTCTTCACAGTCCCGTAGTGCTTCACTCAATTCCACAGGTGTCCAGCTTTAAGGGACTCCCCAGGCTGTGGCAAAGAGCTCATATTTCCATTCCACCCATTCCTGTGATAGTGGTGTAAATTCGTAATGTAATGCTTGGCTCACAACTTGAAGGCTAGTTAAAACTTTGCATGAGAAAACTCATCCAAATACCACCCAAACAATAAATTGGATTGGAGTTAAATTATTTGTTGCTGCCTCATATCACTCAGAAAGCCTGTAACAGTTTTGTGAACAAACAGAGAAATGGAAGTGCTTGCAAAACACTACGGCAAACCTTAAAAATCTTGCTTTATAAGGATGGAAATGCTCTAGGCCTTTGTGGTTTGACCCGTACTGATAGGATTGCAAGTGACCCAGTTACCCCTGTTCACCTGTGACTAGGTGGCTATTTACACCTGGGCATGGCCAGCAGAGACACAGCCCTGCAAAGGGGTTTCACCTGCTGGGGTGGAATAGGTTTTGGGTGGAGTTTTGGAGAGAGCAGCCTCGGAGAGGAAGCTGTTGAGATGTGGCAGTGAGGCACAGAGTGAGGAACTAGCGAGCAAGTGTAATAATCTGCCAATGTAGCGTTTTCAGGAGGAGGCTTGAACTTGTACAAGGTCAGTATTGTGCTTCTTTCTTTCTGAGTGGGGCTACCTGGTGGGAAAGGTGGTGGTTTTCAGAAGTAAAAAGCCCCAGGTGATAGCAACCGCTGACTGGGAAGTGTTTTATATCTCTTAGTGCAGTCCTGTGATACCCTGTGGCATCTTGGAAATGCCCTGTTATCCTGGAGTGATTTAGACTTGAAGTCTGATAGCTCTAAGATGACACAAGTGGCAGATATTTTGGTCAAAAACTGTTGTGGGGTGGTGTTTGGGGTGTCCTTCAATAGCTGGTTGTTCAGTCAAAGTCTCTGATGTTCCTGGAAAATTAGCTTTGAACTGCTTAAATCTGACTTGGGTGTCGCGTTATTGAAGAGAGGCACGTTATTAACTGTGTGGAGCTTGTGCAGCTGCTGCGAAGTGTTGGTCTCTGAATAATAACATATAGTAACTGTGTGGGTCTGGAAGTGATCTGTCAGGGAAATAAAGCTCGTCTAACTAGGAGTATCTTATTAAGCACATCCTGCATAAATGCTTAGTACTGTAACTTTTAATGGGATCTGTGTGAAAACCAATCAAGATAGGCATATAATAGCTAAAGACATTCTGGTGCTCAGAAAGCAATGGGGAAAGCTGTTAACTTCCATGTTCTTGTCTTCAGCCTCAAATAGGTTACCAGCCTTAATTTGCAAAAGAATAAAAGGTCAAAAGGACCCTAGAGTTTTAAAAGCCTTTTTCAGGAGGAGGAAAGCAAAGCTGACACTTCTATGGGGTGTAAGGGAAAGTATATTTGAATTTAAGTAATTTAGAAACTGTGGCCCTTATTAAACAACAGGAGAGGTATGAGACTGAGCCGATTCTGTGAAGAGGCCTGCTAACAGAGACAGTTCCACTTAGGTGTGGGAAGCTGAAGCAGGGCTAAAGTCAGTATGGTGACTGACCAAAATGTGCTCTGCAGGCACGGCTGACAGCTGACGGTGGGATCCTGAACACGGTGTAGGGGCAGCTGAGCCAAGCAAAACGTGTTAGTGTTCTGTGTTTGCTCTTTTTTCACTCTAAATGCAATTCAAAGCAGGAGTGAATCACTTTTATCTCTGCCCGCTTTTTGCCTTGCTGTTCTGAATAAAGGTGGTAGCATTTTGAGAACAGTGCCGCCATATCAGCTCTCAAGGAGTAAGGCACAACCTCAGTAACATACATGTTTCAAGACACAAATGAATCTGTCCTGGTGCTGTAGCTTTGTCCACTCACTAAAAGATGATGTTCTTTAATCATAAATTGGCAGGTGGAGTTTGTGTGCAAATGAATCTCTGGAGGAATCAAGGAGCCTAGATTCTCATCTGGGTCTGTCCTGTCCTCCATTTTTTCTTCTCATCTCTTATCTCAAAAAAACCCAAACCACAGACCCCAAACCAAAACAAACTCCCTGACTTTCCTTCAGAGCTACTACACTGGTTACATGGATCACTCAAGGCAGTATGCACCAAGGCTTAGCTGAGGGTGTTGAGGTAGGGAGGAGGCATTTGCGTGTTTTGTAGTATAATGGAAAATTGCTGGCTGATCTCTGGGTTTGAACTGAATCGTACTTCTGTAGACACTGGTAGTGAATTTGTGATGGCTACAAAGTAGGGAGTTCACAAGCTGTGACCAAAGCTTTGTTCCAGAACCCTATGCTTAAGGTTAACGCAAGGCAATTTCCCTCTTCGTGCTGCAGGGTTTGTAAATTTATATTGTACCAAATACAGGAAAATCCTATTTCTCTTTGACAGCATACTATGCACTTGGCATTCTGACTGTACCTCAATTTTGTCTGCTGCAGAGATTCTGTGTTCCTCTTGTGAAATGTTTAAATAATAAAATGTATTTTTAATATTTAAATTGTTCAAGCTGTCTTCCTTAATTACTTGGAGGCTAGGGGCTTTTTGAATGTTTGCAACAAGTTGGACAAACAGCAGGTATTTCTTTGCCAACTTGTCTACTTTTTCTTCTGACGTTTTATTTAATGATTTTTTCAGAGATTGTAGTGCAAGTACCACAGCCCAAAAAGGCTTCAAATGTATAGTGCTGCAAACAAAAAACAGCAGGAGCATGGACTTGCAGAGTTTCTGCCACTGAATAAGACGGGTGTCAAAAATAATGAGGCAAACTAAGATGATATTCTGTTTGCTGCCCCAAGAAAAAAGGGAAATTATGCCTGTTACTAGCAAAAGGAACTGGGAGTGGAAATGAAGTGAATTATAGAAGCCTCAGCTGTAATAAAAGTTAGTAAGGCAATATGTGATCTGCATCAGTAGAGAGAAGTAGCACCCAATTTTTGCAGTATTTATTAGTAAAAGGGAGGTCACAAAGATTAAAAGATAAATTACTAGTCTGGGGAGGAAGGAGTATGCGAGTTTGTTTGTTGCAGTAGAAACTCATTGAACAATGAAAAAAAGAAGTGATGTCCGTGAAATAAGTTGTTTGAGTGTCTGTTTTTTTCTTTTTTCTTTTTCCTTCTTTCATTTGAAATGTCAGAGTGGAATTAGGTTAGTTTTCTTCTGAGAAGTCAGGGTAATGACTGATTTATGTAGTCGTTGCTGCACTTGGAACCTAAATGGAGGGCTTGTTAGAACAGTCCTTGCTAGCTAATTTGCCAGTTGAAGATAGTCACATTGTGGTGGAAATGTAGAAAAATACCTCCCTGGCTTCTAAAGCTGTTTAATTAGCTAAATAGAAAATCAGGTAGCTACTAATAAACTTTCCTTACCTTTATTTTTCACCTAAATCATTCTTGTGCTAGCTGTAACTCCTTCAGCTTTAGTAGGATTGCTCATTGCTTAGTGGTTTTTATTGGTGCCCCAAGGTAAGGTGTTTCTGAAGGAGCGTGCGTACTGTTTGGAGGAGGAGGTATGTGTGCAGCTTCCAGTAATAGAGATCTATGCCTGGGTCACAGATGCACCATCACCAGATCTTGTAGTGTTTTATGCATGTCTTCGACCTCTTGCAGCTGCAGTTTGGTCCCAAAGCATGCAGACAAGCTAATCAATGGAAAGTTGTACGTGATGGCATTGAACTGTGGTTTATTAAAGCAGTGGATGAAAGGAATCCAGACTATAAAGTCAGAACAAGAACTTCCACCTTTAGTGGGGAAGTTTAAAAAACTCCTTTTATTCCTCTCTAGCAGGTGGGCAGGGAAATATCAGAAATGTTTTGAGAGGAATAGATCTACAGTGTCTCCTGGGTCCAACACAACTGCTCACTTAAGTATTTATTGCTTCTTGAACCTTTTGCTTTAAACAATTTGCAGCCCTTTTAATGCTTGCTTGTCAAGAGACACCACTGGTTATTATCTGTTGTTCCTTGATAGAGCGGAGTGCTTGTTCTAGTCAAAAAGTCTGTTTCATCACCCAAATTCATCCACGCTACATAGGGCAAGAAAATCACCAGTTAATCTTCCAAAGTAAAAGATACACAGCATGTGGTGCAGCACCTTCTGCTACAATGGAGGGTGTGTGCTTTTTTCCCCCCCTTTAGATCTGGTTGCAGTATAACTTGAATTTATTACTTCCAGGTGGGGTTATTACAGCAAGCCAGGTTCTTAGCACAGTGAATTGTTGAGTATATCCTATTGGTGTTTCACATGTTTAGTTTCCTTCAATCTCAAAGCCTGTTGATGCGACAAGATATACTACAGTAAAGCCTTCCTCCATTTGTTACTTACTGAGAACACCCTAATCCAAGAAAATTTAAGGGTGATGATCAAAAGATCTAAAGAGAGTATAATCAGGTGCTTCTTTGTCCAAGAAGGGTTTTGATCCCATCTTACCCTGACTCCCTGAAATGGAACTATCAACTTGCAATATGAAAGGAAATACAAAGAGGACAATCACTGGTGAAATACTCAAAGCACAATACTCTATAATTCTAAACTGTTGTAGTTAGTGTCTTGATGCTGTAGTGTAAGACACTCTGGAAATAACGAGGATGCAACACAGAACTTGCAAAAAATATTAAGTAAATTTTATTGTTGTTCATTTTTAAGCATTTTAAATCATGGTAGCTGACTCTCAATAGATTTTTATGTTCCTTAAATTATACTTAGTGGGTCTTTATTCCAAAGCATTTGAACATGTATCGCTTTTGTAATGCTTGTCTTCCTTGATGAAGCATGGTTATGTTATCACTGTACCTTTGTGTTATGCTGTTGTCTTTTAGCAGGACAATGCCTCAAGAGCAAATGCAAAATTTTAATACTTAAAAAAATAGCTGCTATCTCCCTCTACTATGGAAGAGAAATCACTCCTTTTTAGTGTATTGAACTATCTCTGAGCTGTCTCAGAAGCTGTTACAAGTGTTTTCTTATTCTGTGTGTTTTAAACTTCTTATTTTTAAAGTGTTTTTTTTGAACCAGTTTGAATTTTTGGCCGAATTGGTGACGGTCTCCACAGTTAAGACTTAAGGATTAGGTTTGTGGTTTGGTTTTTGTGTTTTGTGGTTTGTTTTGTTTTGTTTCCCCAAAATCTAGAGGAAGGAGAGGTTCTCTCTCTGGTTATTTTTATAAATGAACTGCATTATAATTATTAGGCAATTGTCAGTGGGGGGAAAAAGTTTGGTTGCCTCATATGTTAATAACAACTTCTGCCAGTGTTACACAAATGGGTTGCATATCTTACAAAATTAAATGAAACCTTTTTGAAAACACTTCTTTCTTGGTCATATAGCAGCATTGAGAAAACAACTTCTGCCAAACTTAAAAAGATTCCAGTATCCTGTTTGTGATTAAGTCTTCTGTGTTGTTGTGCATGTACTTCAGCTAGAACTAAGCTTCTCTTAAAAAGAGTGTTTTATTAGGGAACTGCCTGTGCATCTTCTCCACCTTCCAGACCTGGATGATGTCTCTTTGCAGTTTCTTTCCCAAAGGAGAGGATATGATGTTCACTCAGTCTGGAGCTTTAGGTCTGGAAGGATAAAGCTAAGATGGTTCCTATTTTACTTGCTCCTTATTGCCCTGTCCTTGTCCCAGGAGGCTCGGGTGCTCCAGAAGCTGGAAGTCAAGTGGTGAAGGAAAGCTTAAATTATTAGTGTTGCCTGTTACTTGTGGTAGAGTTCAGTACATGCAAGTATTGAGGGTGAAAAGTGTGTGTGAGGGGAAACCATAAGGACTGGTTCTCTTGAATTCTATTTTCTGTTCATATATTTTTAACAGAAAACACATGTGCTCTGAATTGTGCAGTCAAAAATCTACTGTGTTGGATGCTCATGTTCTTACTCGCATTGACTATCAGCAGTGGTTGTGCTTCTGTAATACAGTTGCTTAATATTTGCACAAGAAGTTAAGCATGTTTCTGAGGAGCTTAGCTTTTCCCTTCGATAGTAACCAGCTGCTGATGCAAATAATAAACATTCATGCAGCCTCCCTTTTTAATTTCTGACAGCTGTAGGCACCCACATTCTGCATTGCTCATTCCTGGCACGTTTAACTACATTATGGCCTGTTCATTTAATCCTAAATCATTTAAAACAGCCATTAAGTTCATTCAGAGTTGTACTTGAATGCAATAGTGTGTCTGGGGAAGCTGAGGAGGGTCTGCAGGATGAGTCAACTTAAGAAAGTCTCTCCTGATGCCTCTGAATGCAGGGAAGAACCATGAGTGGAAGTAGGACTCCATGAATAGAAGAAGCCATCTTGCACCTCGTCCACTGTCCACAACCCAGCTGCGTTTGGGGTGGTTTTAGGAGTTTTTAGTGGGAGGTTGCCTAGCTGGGTTGAGGCTAGTAGCTCAGCAGCTTTGTGGGTGGGTAAGCTGGTGGCTTTCTATCTGCAGTGCAGTTCCCTGTAGAAACCTCTCTTCAGTCTGGCTCATCGTTTTCAGCCTGCAGCGTGGGAGAAAAAAGGGGTACGAAGTTGCACATCCTATGTCAATTTATGACCTCTTAAAATAACAGAAGAGGGAAGCAATTTTGGGGAGGGAGGTGAAAGGAGAGTAGGTAGCATATGTTTTACTGGTAACAGTTTGGAAGGTGCTGCTTAGATACGGAAACTATCAGTTAAGGTTTTTTCTCTTTCCGAGTCAGAGCTTTCCATAAAAAACTTTTTCTGATTAAGAAAAAAAAACCCAAACCAAAAAAACCCCCAAGAACTGATACACCAAAATCAAGTCTCTGAAACATAACGTTAATTTTTTTTCACCAGCCTCATTATTGCTTTTTTCAAAATTGCTCATGTAAATGAATTTCTCATTTTAAATTCTCTCTCTCTTGCAAATTCAACTTTCTTTGCCTGAAACTTTAAGCTGAGGAAAAGTCCTCTACAGCTTCAGGTTTCCTTTCCAAAGAAAAGCCTTTAGACTGGCATGGGGATAAAAAAATCATAACGAACCTACTGGGTTTGGGTAGAATATCTGTGGATACCACCTTGGAAAGGGCCGTACCATTGAAAAACCTCTCCTGAATTTCACCCATGTTGGACTGCGAGGAATTGTTTTTTCCTCTTACTGCTACTAGTTTTAGACATGTTAGAGCTCTGGAATTAAAAGGCTATAAGGAAGCATTTATCCATGTAAAAAATGTTCCTTTTTTTTTTTTTTTAAATATTTTAATCTTTTAAAAAAAAAAACTTTAAGATTTCCATATTTCATCTGATAGTTAAGCTGGGAGGGAAATATCAGTTAGTCGTCCTATGTATTTGTGGGGGTAGGTGTTTTTTTTATGTCCTTCTTAACGATATTTTTGGGTTTTTTTTCAGATGAAAAAAGATATTTCGTAAGCCCTACTAAAATAAGCTCCTAGCATGAAAAGAGGTTTTGTTTTACATTAGCCTGCTGATTGTCATGTAATCATCTGAAAATGCAGCGGGGAGGGAAAGATTTTGAGAACTCAGCTACTTGCCTTCCTGTGATGAAACAGAACTTAATTTACTTCTAAATGCCAGTGAGAGGTGTGTGGTTTGGTTTTTTTAATAAAATAATACGTCCTGTTGACGCCATTTTCAAGTGAGGGGCTTGCTGGAGGGGACGCAAGGTTCAAGCTTGAACATATGGGTTACAGAGAAGGGAAGCATCAACTCTGTCAAGGTTGCAGCCCCGTTTGTCTTCTCACCATGGCCAGGGCCTTGCAGAGCAAGGTTTAGCTCTAGCTGAAGCCACTTTGGTATAACCTTGCGAGGGAAGCACTGCATTCTGCATGGCTCTTCTGGGACCTCTCAGCAAGGTTGTTTTTTTGGCTTTTTTTGTTGTGTGGTTTGTTGTTTTGGTTTTTTTTCTGAAACCAAAGGTTGTCTTTGAATACAACTCCTCCTACTTTATCTGCACCTCCAGCATCCAGGTTTTTCTAAAAAGCATGGCAGCTTTGGCCTGCACCTCAGGAGAGCCTGTCTTGGCTTTTACTCTTTCGAAGTCCCCTGAATCTATTGGAATCACTGAAATGATCGTGCCAGTTTGGTCTGCTCAGTGATACCGTGTTTTAGTGAGAACAATACCTTCAACAGCTGCTCAGTTAGGAGTAGCATTTCATTGTGTTTCATCCTCAGATGTTACACTGTAGATCTCTGCTTCGCAGGAACTGTTTGCTGGGGCATGATACTAGCAGTGGGAACTAAAACTGTACCTGGACCATGTGAAATTATGGCCTGCCTTTATAATTTTGAACCGCCACCTATTAAATAACTGTGAGGAACTGGTTTCAGTCGTGTGCGGTAGTGTAGTAGAGTAACACCTTTCCCTAACTATACATGCGGGATGAAGAGTAACATCCTTCCCCGAACTATACATGCGGGATGAAAAGTAAACTTTTATTTAGAAATAGCTGAAGCTCTTCATAAAGACCAATCAATATAGTCCATATTGGACGGTTGATTTATGTGCTCCCAAGTTAAAATAGATGCAGGAAGGAATACTAGGACTGTTAATGTTGTCCTCATTGTAGAAGCACAAAAGATCAAAAAAAGGAGTTGAATGGGGCATTCATGACTTCATTTCAGTGTTCGAAAAAAGGTAGTTGACACCATAAATAGGTGTACCAAGTAGCTCTGTAATTGGCTCATTATTTATCTTTGTCAGACACAAGTACAAACCAGTCCGACAAGTCAGCAGCTGTTGAACTGTACACAGGGCATGGATTACATTATATGCCCTATTGTTCAGTTTAAAATTAACATGCCATAATCCTCATTAAAACATCATATGTGATATTTCATTGTGGTTATTATACAGTTCTCATTAAGGCAAATTGTATTACCAAGTTACATTTAATAATGCAGTGCACTGTAACAGTTGCGTATATTTCAATTAGAAATAAGATTATGCCTGTAGGACAATTTAGCATTTTGTTTCAGTCTGGAAGAAGTTAAAGTAAAATTTCATAGGGACAAAGCTTCTGTGGCTCTTTTGTTTGTTTCTTTTTAATTGTTGTGGATTAGCTGAGGTTTTTATTCTTTTTCACACATCTTTGCCATCTCATTCATAGTCTTAAAGCTTTGAGGCTGAATGTCTGGGAGAAGGTAGAAATAATGTCAGCAGGACAAGTTCTTTGAGGGAAAAATTAGTCCTGCTCTGACTACCTTTTATCTCTTTCTCTAAGTATACAGAGAAATTCATTTTCACTGCAGCCAATCTCTCTCCTTCTACCAGCTTTAAATTTACCATAGCTCTAGAAATTTAAATTTAGTGGGTCGTGTTCTTATCTTAGAGGAACCTTGGGCTTCTTTTTGCTGAGGAAGTGGCTTGATAATGTAGTTGTCGTCATCCCCCCTCCTGACCATCACCTGGGATTTGATTAAGAACACTTTTCCTCAGTGCTGCTGTCATCAAATGTTGCTGATGTAAAACGTCAGACAGGTTCAATTCTGGTCTTGCTGCTGTTTTCAGCACTTATCCTCAGCCTGTCACTGTTGTGCATTTCAATGCGAATCTGCCACAAAACCCCATATATGAATTGTGTATGGAATTTGTACATCAGTGTGTTATACATGAACAATAACAGCTGCATGAAATAGAATGCAGGTACATGCTTATGGGTTCGGGTTCTTTTGGTTTTTTCTGCTGTTATGGAAATGCCTTTTATTTACAGAATAGCATAATACAAGTTAAATCTAATTCTAGTTACGGAGACTGGAGCAAAGTGTGCGTGGGCTTTCATTACAGTTGAGATGCAAGGGAATGGTAGCTGCTTGTAAATATGTATTCTTGCTACAGATACGTTGGCAGTCCTGCTAGCATTCAAATTACAGACCTGCGAGATAATTGTTCAATACTGTAAGTGAATTGAAGTTGTATCCATAAATCTCTTGCGTAACAAGTAGCATTCAGTGATAAATACAAGAATGAAAAAGTGTAACTATCTACCCCCATATACTCTGTGCAGCTGTGCATGCATAATGAATATATTTATACCCAAGAAATTTTGAGGTGGGGTCAAGCCCTCTGTATTTGTCTGGTGTTGACTATTGTAGGTTAAGGAAAATTCCGTTATCTTTCTGTCTTCTTTTCACAACTTGATACTTCCTTGACCAAGGTAGACCTAATTATTTCACTGAATGTTTTCTACTTCTAATGTATTGAGAGTATTATGTTCTTTAGGATGATCTATGACTCTCGTGGGGCCATAACGGACTAACAGCCAATGTCACCATCTCAATATAGAAGGGCATGCTTGTGCTCAGTTAAACAAAAGCCCAGGGGCAATTTTGAAAAACCCCAGATGAAGCCTCTGACCAGGTACTTCTGCTGTGTTTAATAAGAAGTGTATTTATGGGGAAAAATTAACAAGCTCATCTGGAAAGAAAAAGGCGTTTGATATAATCTCAAACTCTGTAATTGCAAACTAGAGGTCATATCCTTTAGTCCTTACTTATTCATTTTATACCAAAATAGCTAAGTGCAAACTGGGCAGAAAGTAAGGGCCAGTTTTGTTCTCCAAGTCCTGAATTTAGTCTCCTGAATGAGAAAATGTGGATAAAAGAATTGGCTTGAGTTTAAATGATATAGTCAGGTTTCACTTTGGTTTTCAGTCAGATAAAACATACTCCATGGAAGACTAAGATTCTGTAGAAATTGTTTTTAATAAGCAGGAAGTCATGACAGAAAATTTCCAGACAGCTCTAGAAATGTAGAAAGGTGATCTTAACTTTCACTTACTAGTATTATACCTTAAGGGAATTAGATAGAAAGAAGAAAAAATTTGGTAACTTTTTGGTATTACTGAATCGAAGTCTTGTGCTGAACTTGATGACATGTTTGCAGTATCTCTACGATGTCATTCATAGTTCAGGACTTGTCCTTGTTTGCTTGCTGAGCATTAAATAAAAATAAATCCTTCCTAAATATGTCATGTTATTCTTTTGGCTGAAGTAATTGGCATGAGAATGGAAATATGTCAAGCTGGGATCCCAGCAACACAGCTTGTCTTTGAAGGAGATGTGGAAATATATTGATACTTTGTATGTGATCCACGCTGTTATTAGGAACAACAACATCATTCTTTAAAATGAGTTGAAGACATATTCAGCAGAAATAACTATACACTTTACCGTATAGTCTTGCTCATTTCTAGCTTCATCCAGCTTGCATGATTCAAGGTCCTGGTTGAAACTGGAAATACAATACAATACAATTCTTGTACAGTAGCATGACGGAATGTCTTCCTTCTATAGTGTCAGCTGAGACCAGAAGCTGCAGACACCTAATTTGTTTACCTCTGCATAATTTATTGTTTAACAGAAGAAATTAAAAGCCTCAAGTCATATTTCTCACTGCAGAGGTGAATTGCAATCTGGAAGAAAGTGCAACCATGTTTCTGATGATGAATGCCATACATATTTATTAGTTCTCACTTAAAAGATTATTTTAAATTAGTATCAGGCTTGTAAAGTTAGCACAGAGTTTTACTAATATGAAAATATAAAATCAGTTGACTTTCAGGTGTGCTTGTGCCTATAATACTTGCTTAAATGATAAAAAGTATTTTGAAACACCATTTTCTGCAGATCTTGAGAGTGAGTGACAGTAGAAGTTAAGATACCATTTTGAATCTGATAATCTAAGACCAGCTAAGCAGAAGAGAAGATTTTCTGTCCTAACGTGTCTGAAGGCAGGAATGCTACAGTTTCCTTTCACTAAAACCCACCTAAAACTTTCATGGCTTTTGGAGGATTAACAGAACTTTAGTGCATCTTTGATAAATTTGATTTTTAGGTCTCAGCAGCTGCTACTTTACCTCAGATTGACTGTGCTCATCTTTCCTCCCTGCAGACATGCATACTGAATATTCATTTCAAGATCTTCATCCAGGTCAGGTAGATCTTGGTAGAAAAATGAAAATGTAATTTTTTTGTTGTTGTTGTGGTTCCTACTGTAATTTTCAGTGAACCCAGGCTTTGAGCTGTTTTGATGAAGAAGTTTTCTGCAGCAATTAAATTGGAAAGGAAGGTGATGTAAAAAAAATTAGATTTCTTGTATCCAAAGCTATCTTTAAAACTAAAGTAATCACTAGCAGTAATTAATAATATCCTTATTCTTTCTCTCATCCAATTTATGATTTTAACCAATTAATAACTTAATGCATTGTATACAGGAGACTGAAAATAGGGAAAAATCAAAGCTGACACAGGTCTGTATCCCACCTACACCCTGGGAAGTCCCTAAGTAGTTAAGCCATCTCTGTGGTTTCTTTGCCCAACAGCTGGATGAGAAGAGCTCCAGGGTGGTGAAAACACTTTAGTTTTCAGGACTGAGCCCTTAAAGCCTGGATCTTGCTGTAACTAGCATTGATACTTGCAAGCAAAAGTTAATATAATATGATGTTACTTCAGATTTGTTCAGTGAACTGGTGACCACATCGAAGGCTGGTCAGTAGAGAGTGAGCGGGCGAGAACAGGAACTACTTTTAAGTGCTCTGAATTGAGGAAACCCCTTGCTAAGCAGCAGATACATGAAGATCAGCCCTCTCGAACCCTTGTGCTTGCTCATCTTGGTCCTCAGCCTCTCTCTGCAGATAGCAGGCAAATTTGTGTAATCTTTAACCCTTCCACATAGGAATACCTGTTTAGAAACTGTCTTGCTACTTTTTCAGCCAACCACAAGATCTCCTAGGTGAATGTGAGGGTTGAAACTGCCTTTCTCTTCTATTTTCTACTGTACCCACTACATATTTTCCAACATGAGCAAAAAGGAGTGGTAAAAAAACTCCTGAGGATGATGACCTTTAGTATCATGCACCCTACAGACTTTATTACACAGGCTTTGATTTTTGTCTAGTGCGCTGAGTGACCTAGGAGCCGCACTGTAGCCAGTGATTGTAGTGCTGTATCATGAAAGACTTCAGATTCCAGAGGGTCTAACCAGGAAACCAAACATTATTCATTCTGGGACTTTGGGACTTTTTGTTTATTTAAAAAAATGCACTAGCTGTTGATTATAGCATCTTTAAATAGCTTAGAACTTGTTCCCGAATTTACTTCCTTCTCTATAGCAATGAATCGCTTGAAAGTGCTCTCCAGTGAAATAGCTCACTGCTTGTAGTCCATGTGTGCTTTGATTGCTATCATTGTCTGTGTGAAGCTCCACTTCGCCACTCAGTGTTCGCTATGGAAATACTCACTGCTGTGTTGACAGTGATTAAGTACATTTAACTCCAGCTCGGACCTAAGAGGGGTTTTGTTTTGTGCAATGAAACTTTCTTTAAAAGATACAGAATAAGGTAACTAACCCAGTGTGCAAATCTAAATCAGCTGCTATGTTACTTCATTTTTTTTCCTCTTTTTTTTCTTCTTCTCCTTAACTCTTTGTTCAGTTTTGTCTTAAGCTAAAACAAGCTCTAAAATAATTGAGATCCCTATTACTTTTTAACAGGAATATCTGTGGTGACAAACACATTTTAAGCTAGCTGGAGTTACAGAGGGGACACAATTTCCTGCATGCATGATAACTTTCAGTACTACCAAGAGACAGTTTCTTTTTTTTAATAGGTATAGGTAATATCTGGTGGGCAGAAGTAAATCAGAAGTCAAAGGCAGCCTTCATTGTGACAAGCTGATTGCCAAGTTATGCAGATGAATTTGATAAAGATGAAGGGTTCTATCTGTTACTTCACAGTGAATAAGTTGCTTTCAGTGAGGAAATAGGATTTTCTGTTCTTCTACTTAATATCTGAATAAATTAAAGCAGTGCACAGACAAAAGCCACACTGGAGTTCGCCCCAGAGATACTTTGGGACCAACAGGTCTTACTCTTTACTAAAAGAAGAGATATTCCAAAAAGAAGACATTGTGCACAACCCTGTAGAAGAATTTTCTGACATAAATGTAGTCTCTGCAGTATATGACCACAGTAAAAATGCTTCCTCTGCTGAGCTTATTGCCCAGTCATGTGATTTGAAGAATAAAGACTTTAGGAAAAATGTTAACCAGAGTAACTGCCCTTTGAAATATCCCTGTTTCTAAAAGTGGGTAAAAAATAGTACTGGAAGGGAGTAGCAAAGCTAAAGAAAAACATTGTATCGTATGCTCTTAGGAGGGTGGTTTTCCTCTTCCCCCACCCTGTCATGCTTTGGGCTGGACCAGAATTTTTTTCCATCACATTTCAGCTTAAAATTAAATATTCCCAAGTTGATAGTCTGACCTTCTAATGAAAGAAAACTTAGTAAAGATGGAGATTTTGATAGGCTTATTTGTAGGGCAATGAAGGGCAAATGTTCACTTTTTGAGGACTCTCTTATGAGAGCAAGTCAGAAAGGCACCCCAGGATATATGAATCTGATTATAACCAGTAAAGCTTGTAGTCAAAGATCACCTTGTCATGGTGAGCTCAATAGTAAGACTGAAGCTAATAAGACACATTTTGCTGAGTGACCAAGTATGTTAGCATGTGCTAGTTACTAATGCATGGCTTTTGCTTAGAACTTTTGTCTGGTGAGCTGTGAGGTTGTCCTTGTACATGAATTGCATCCTTCAACAAGATGTGCTCGCTCAGCCTCAAGGAACTGAAAGAAGTTTGAATGGTGGAAAAAAGAGGTGTGGTCTCTCTCGAGCTGTATTTCATTGGGACTTCAACACCTTCATGGTTCCGTAATAGTAGCAGCTGTATAGTTTCTATTTCCAGTCTTGCTTGAAACGCTCTTGAGATGAACCTGAATGATCTGTGTTTTGTTCACATTCCCTGAGGCATCACTTTCCCTGAGCCTATCGAAATGTAAATATCAATAACACTGGGCCTGACATCTCCTCTAACAATTATTACCAATTTTTCCCATTGTACTGAAAGTATGATGTGCTCTGCGTAGGCAGGGCTGTGCCATGTTTTACTATGTGCTATGCATCATGTCTGCATGAATTGATAATCACAATGAAGTAGCAATTAGGAATGACTGGTTTTGAGCTGCTACCACAAAGCACATGAAAACGGGTCTTATTTGCCTCCAGTTGAGGCTTATTTTAGGAACAGAACTGATTTCTGCATGGGGAAAATCTCTTCTTTACTCAACTGGTATCTGTTCTTAATGTATGGGCTAATCATATGCCTGTGCTCCAGAAAGATACAGGACCTTGAGACTCTCCTGCATCTTCCCCAAGAGCTAATTGCTCTCCCTAGCACTTGGAGGATTTCCAGTAAGTCTTTTTCAGTCCTAAACGTGTAGGGAAAGTAGTGTAATAAAAATCAAAGTGAGATCTTATGAAAGGGGAAGGTGATATTTATTTACAAAAGGTTTAGGCAAGTTGATTTTAAGTGTTCATACTCTGCACTCACAGATTTCATTCTCTCACATCTGTGTACTTGCAAGCACCAAGGTGAGCACATCCAAGTGCAATGGTTGCAGAGAATAAGGGATGCCAGCTGACAACTCCTCACCATTGTCGTGGTTTAACCCCAGCCAGCAACTAAGCACCACGCAGCCGCTCACTCACTCCCCCCTCATCCAGTGGGATGGGGGAGAAAATCAGGAAAAGAAGTAAAACTCCTGGGTTGAGATAAGAACGGTTTAATAGAACAGAAAAGAAGAAACTAATAATGATAATGATAACACTAATAAAATGACAACAGTAGTAATAAAAGGATTGAAATGTACAAATGATGCGCAGGGCAATTGCTCACCACCCGCCGACCGACACCCAGCCAGTCCCCGAGCGGCCAATCCCTGCCCCCCCACTTCCCAGTTCCTAAACTAGATGGGACGTCACATGGTATGGAATACACTGTTGGCCAGTTTGGGTCAGGTGCCCTGGCTGGGCACGAGAAGCTGAAAAATCCTTGACTCTAGTCTAAACACTACTGAGCAACAACTGAAAACATCAGTGTTATCAACATTCTTCACATACTGAACTCAAAACACAGCACTGTACCAGCTACTAGGAAGACAGTTAACTATATCCCAGCTGAAACCAGGACAACCATGTCTGAGAGGTAACTCTTGATAATGGTGACAAACTAATTTCTGGAGAGGTCCTTTATGGTATTTGGGAGTCATCGGTTCTTGTAGGGTGGTCCTTTGCCTCAGGACCTTTCTGACTGCAGCTTCCATAAATCTTTGTCTGGGTTGCTGCCTATTGTCTATTTTTTTTCCTCATTTTGAATATGGAGGAGGTCTAGTGTCCCTTTGGTTAACAAGAAAAGGATAGGTATGCATGATATGCTGCCATACTCTTACTGGGACAATACAGGGTCTTCAGCTGCTGAGCTGTCATGCTCTGGTCTCATCAGAGTGCAGGCTTTGTGGCTGTGCCATGAGCAAGATGTTCCTCTGTGTTGCTGCTAGAACCAGTGCCCTGGGAATGGGGTCCTTCATTATCACTGTAAGCTTTTTTCTTTCCCTTTGTGCTGCTTTCTGATGCTTCACACACACTTCCATTCATACTTCTTTCACACCAACCTCTAGATAATATTTCTGTTACAAAACTATATGGTCATTGGGTAAACCACTTGGAACAGGTGTATCCTTTGCTTAAGTTGAATATAGGTAACCTCCCACTACAGCCTACCTTTTTCAAAAGAACATTATTTTTCTTTTCCCTCAAGCACCCAGACTGCTTATTAATATCTGAAAACTTAGAAGAAACCCAACCAAACAAAAATAAACACATACACACTTTGGCTGAGCATTCAGTAAGTTATTGCTTCTGAAAATTCTCTTTGGATTGTTATCACTTCCTACTGGTAGCATAAAAATCCTTAAATTCAGTGTGCAACATTAATATATAAACTGATAAAGCAAACCCAGTTACTTTCTTCCCTGTGCTGTGTTAAACTATGTTGGTTGAAAGGGAAGACATTGCTATAAAATTGCCCTTGATGGTTTATTGCTAGTAGTACAGTACTGTATAGAATTGTGGCTGTAGCTGTACAGGCAAGAGTCTTCTAGGACAGGGACATATCTTCTGTCTTGATTTATTCTACATAAGATCTTGACCACTGTATTGGGTTTTGTTTGTTTTCCCTAGGAACAATTTTTGCAATATTTCTTGTTTAAGCCTCTGTGTGGCACTTGTCTTTAACATACAATAGCTGAAATAGCAGAACAATTAAAAATAACAGAAGGATTCTTGACGGGGGATGGTGGCAGTGGAAATAGGTGCTGTGATGTTATTAAAGCTCTTTAAACTGTTTTCATTTAAAATCAGAGTCAGAAACTTGTGTGGCTTCTATAGGCAGTTTTACAGGGCTTGCATAACACTTGAGGCTATGTGCAATTTGCTGGGAGTGATGGATGATTGATTTTGTGCTAAGAGAAAGTGAATGGTTGCATTTGTATGTGTTTGAGTTCAAAAATCAGAAGTTAGGTACATGGAAAGAAAACATCATAATGAACAGTTGCATTTTGGAAAATACAAAATAAAGTGGAGGATGTATCTAATTAGAAATTAGTTCCTGGGCTGTGTTTTTTTTCTGCCCCCCCCCCCCCCCCCCCCCCAAGTCATTTCAGTTCTCTGTGAAAAGTACTAAAATTAAAAATTTGCTACCTTCTCCTACATCTTGCTATTTCAGTGTGAAGAAGCATTGTATCTCTATTTGAAATATTAAAGAAGAAATAAATAGGAAAGATTAATGACCTAGAGTATTCATTGGTTATGTTTGTAGTCTCTGGTTTTGTCAGGTGAATAGGTGTTTACAACTCGATGCTGAATCAAAGGGCAAGCCAGACTTTTCAGTTGTTTGAAATATTCTAAAATGTGGGTTTCTTTCTTATTTCTGTTGGTGTCTCTTTTTTTTTTTTCTTTTTAATTGCTTAAAATCATTAGTTCTTGAAAGAATTAGGTTTTAGTCTTCCTAATTTGCATTCTTAATTTCCTTTCTCAGTCATATTCCTCACAGAAAAGTGAGGTGAGGTTTTGGAGAGAAAAAATACTACTCAGGAAAAGCAGGTGATCTATGCATTTCACACTGGGAGAGAATGTTTATTTTCTTTTTTTTAAAGTGAAAGTTGTTGGGGTCCCCCCTCCTTTTTTTTGGAAGTGGGAAAATAATCTAGATGTTGTTGCACTTGTAGTGCAGTTATCTGACCATTTTGTTGGCCATAAAATTCTGCATATTCCAGTCCTATCCACGGAGCGCTGAGAGACCCTTGCTTAACTTCCCCTTGTCACTGGACTCCACATTTGCAGTTCTCTGATCTGTTGTATGCCCGGTGGAAGTGTTTCTGAACGAAGCAGGTTGCTTTGTAGACAGCTGTTCCTCTATCTGACTAGCTCTTTAGGGCTTGTTCTCTGGTCTGTGAGACTTGGAGAGAACCAATGCTCTGTGGGTTAATAATGTGATAATACTCTGCAAAAGTACTTATCTGGGTGTGTTGCAGTCAGAGCAGAGTTTCAGGTCTCAGGTCAGGTCATTCATCTTTTAAAAAACCCCAAACTTCAACTGGAGCCCATTTTTTGTTTTGTTTCCCTCTTTACCTGCCTCTCTATTGACGCTGGCAGATAGCACCACTCTCCGCGCTTGGTTCTAGACCCCTTCCTTCCAGAGTTGCACAATATTCAGGAAAAAACCTTACTGGCTTTGGTAGGGGAAAACTGGTGTGGCTTACTAACAATTTCAGCTTTGTGTGGCATCATCAGCACCAAGGGTTTGGTTTTGGTTTTGGCTTTTCCCCTCCCTAAAATAGCAACCAAATATACTATCGACTTAATTTTAATATTAAAAATCTTTAACTTAATCTGTCTCTTTATGTCCCCTTTTCCTGGTTGTTTATAGCAGTAGTTCAGAGTCTGCAATGCCACATAGGAGTGTCAGTGTTTGGAGATCTTGACCGAAATGGATTGTATCAAAGAGGTGTAATGAGATTCATAGGGATGTGCATTTGCTCTTCCCATGAAAAATGTGAAGGGCCAAATCACGCACAGGAGCCTGTGTTCTTTTTTTTTTTTTTCTTTTTTTCCTCCTTGTCATCTTATCAGCACAGCTTTACTTTTGCTCATTTACATAGCAATGCCATTCAGTGGCTTGGAGGGATCTTTAAATAATACCTTTGTTAGAATTCTTATGCAGGAAAAGTGCAGGAAGGAACATTTTAAGAATTGCCTTTGGGGAGCTGGATATAGTCAGTGCTGACCCTGCAAATGTTCAGAGATGAAAATAATGGTTGGATTACAGTAATTCACAGTGCAGGAAGGAAGCACAAGATTGCACATTAAAAAAAGTTCCTCATGCATTTAAAAAAAATACTATAAGTTCTTTCTTTTATCTTTTTTGTAATTTACTCTTTTCTGTAAAAAAACCCACCAAAAAAACCCCAACAACCCCCCCCCCCAACCCCCCAACAAACCTATACTCATTTAAAAGAAAAACAAACACCCCCTCTCCCCCCCAAAAAAACAAAACCACCACAAACCTCAAATAAGTTTTCCAGCACTTTATCTGACAACAATCTATTGTGTTTGGTGTAAGAATGGCTATGCAGAGTCGTAGAGCCTGGGTTATGCTGAAGGTTAAACAAGGTAATGTAACAGTCCCTTCAAGCCTCAGAAATGTATAGATCTAGGTATGGAGTGAGACTGTGTGAGATGCATTATTAGGAGTTTCTTTCCAATACCACTCACAACTAAGCCTGCTGGGACTAATTCCAAGTGTAAATGAATCCTCTGGGATTTATATTTGTGTCTTTTGAATTGGTACTGAAATGAAGCCTGCAGTGAAATACCTTGGTGGAAAAAAGTGACAGCATTTGATGCATCTAGTTCAGCAGATCAGAGACCTGTGATTCTATTCCTTTGCATGTTGATGAAATCATCTGCAAAATCACGAAGAAATAGACTAAGGGCAAACTTACTTGGGATGTTATGTGATGGTCCATTTTCTAGCAAGTCCAGCAAAAACCAAGGGATGAAACAGTAGAGGACTAGAAGATAAAGCAAATGAGCAGTGACTTGGAGCATGTTGTCACAGAGGGAGAGGTGTCTCACTGCACTGCAATGTCACATTGTAGAGGCACATCAGGAGGTCCGAAAGTGGTTATGTCGTGGGCTTCTCCATCACTGACAGCTGATTCCCAGTGGCAGCAAAGGTACGTTGCTGTATGGCACCACGCAAAGCACTTCCACTGCTGCTTTCCTGAAGGGAGGAAGGGTTGAGACAGAAGCAGTAGTGGCAGGGCTTTCTTCAGGCTTGGGGAGGCTTCAGCTTGTCTGAGAAGCTTTCACTGTGAAGCTAGCTGTTCCCTGATCATTTGGGAAGAAGGGAGGAAGGAGCTTTTGGGTAGGACCTGCTCTGCAGGCTGTCGTCTCTCACCAGAGAGTGTGCTGAGGTGTGGCTGGACCATAAAGAGCTTCAGGACAACGTGATGTAAATGATCTTTGGGTCCCAGAGGTTGGTGGGTGGGAGCTGTAGTTCAATGGAAAGAAGGGATGAAGGCTGTTGACTATAAATGTTAATAGCCATCAAGAACAGAAACAAGCATCTTCAAGTATTAAAGATAAGAAGTAATAAGAAATTAGTAAGAGCTAAACATGGCCCGGTCCTGGAGAACTTGTAAGAGCAATGCAAATAATATTGCTTGGTAAGTTTTGCTAAAAGAAAAATGTGTCATGTTTAAAAATCAAACTTAATTTTGTGGAGGGCCAGGTTGTTCCAGGTCTGAGCTAAAAATAGGTTCAAGTCCATAGTTTGTTTGAATCAGATGAAGAAATGAGAAATGTAACCTTTACTTGCATCAAACATGTAAATGGCAGGTCCACTCCAGAGCTGCATGAAAATAATTCAGATTTCCAGTGTAAGCTCTTAAAATGAGAAATTCAAATTTTTTCTATGGATGTATTTGTTTAAAATATGTTTTTCAAGTGGAAATTCCTTCTAGAATATCCATGGGATTTAACTACACACATATTCAGGTCTCTCTTCCCCCAGGAGGGGAATGCAGATAGTTTGTTAGAACAAGTGTTGGATACTTCTAGTTTACTGGAATACTTTTCCATCTTAGTTGTTGATCAGAGTTTTCTCAAAACCCAGTCTGTTGAATTATAGAGAGATAAGTACATCTTGTTTCACATGCCAAGTTGATAGGAAAGTGTAACAATATTTTTTTTTTTTTTTAACTAAGTGTTACTGAGATTGCATGTAAAAAAAATATGGAATGTATTGGGAAAGAATGACTGATTTGCAAGCTTGGAAATGGAAAAGTTTTATAATTTTAGAACTGTTTTTATTTTGAAAACTAATTCACTTGCCCAAATTACCTATATTTTGATGGGATATTTGTTGAGCTGTGGAATGCTACTTAGTTAATGCTTCCTTGGTTAAAGGAAGAAGTTAAAACCAAAACTGTTTACTAGTGGTTAAACAATAATATAAGATGTGAAAGCAGGACTTGGAGACCTAGTCCCTACTTATGTGATCAAAAGGCACTTTTCCTTACCAAGGTCTCTGCTATTAAGAGAAGTGTTATGATAGTAAATGTTGCCAGAAATCCATTTGGACTATGTAAGGTGTGAAAAGCTTAATTATGAATGAATAAGCATACTCTCGTTGGCGTAGAAATACAGAAGCAAATTTTGCACCTGTCATATTTTCACGCTGCAGTTGCTTGGCTTATTAGCTATTACTTTTCCACTAGCTCCAAAATTCAACCTCCTTCCTCTACGCTTCCAAAAATAATGAAGTTGTGCTTTCAGTAAGGGACACTGCACAAACGCTTCCTCAAGGGAAGTGGGGGTGCGTGCAAGACTTTGTGCCTTGTTTCTGAAAAATATACTTTGTTTGAACACAAGTAACTCACCTTTTGACTTCTCTCCTCAGCCCGTTGAAACTAAAGGTTTCCAGATGGCATAATTCAGATGGCTGGAAAGTAAACAGACCTCCCAAAATACTCTAGATTGATTTTGTATACCAAGTTTTCTGAAGTGCTGCCTCTTTTCCAACTCTAGTTCAGGAGTCCTGGCCTATATGGTTTTTATGGAGAAACTAGTTTTGAGTGCAGACTTGAGTTGGACTGATCTGGATGGTCCTGTGCAGAACCAGTGGCTTGGGCATGTGGAGTACACTGTGGAATATGAGTCGTAAATAAATCTGGCCATAAACTGGAGCTGTACCTCTTCATTGGGTCCGTGAAGCAGAGTTGGGTACAAGCTTGCAGAAGGAAAGACCTGATGCCTCTTCCAACTGGAAAAAATAAAATATTTTGGCTTCATAATGTACAAAAAGAGGTAATTTCTCCTTTGCAAGAAATGTAAGTAGTCAGACGTGAACCCTCAAGTAGATAGGCATTCTTGAGACATATCTGACCACCTGTAGTTTTGACAGGTGGAACTAATCCAACTGATGTCTGAGATGCTGTTAAAACTTACAAAAGATTTTATTTTCAGGGCATAATTACATGTCTGCCTTGTTTTACTACATTAGAAACTTGACTCATACTATTAAAGGTTGCCAGTGACATGAATTACTATGAAGCAGAGAGAAAGTGTGCGCAGTGGCAATGTGTGTTAAAAAAAAATAAAAAACCCCACCGCTTCCAAGAAATGAAAGCAAAGCACCTTTGACTCGTATGGAAATGTCATGAATTTATGGATATCTTGAAACAAGGAAATTTAATGAGTGGCCTGTTTTTTTAAAAAGTAAAAATGATTCAAAGTGTGGCATTGTCCCATATTGTACATCTGTTGTGTAGCGATGAAACCTTCCAGATGAAGTCTTATTTAACTTGAACTTCTCAGCGACATTAGAACATTCTTTCCTCTAATATTTATTGAATTTGATATTTGGGCAAGACGTAGGGAGCTGGCAGACTGGGCCAGCGGTAGGGGACTTGGCACCAAATAACAAGATCCTGTTGAATGACTTGCACATGGCTTAGTGCATCTCCACAAGGTCTTATTTGAGTCAGTAAAGTTATATAATAGCACAAGTTGGGCATCATGATTGTTCTTACAGGATTAATGGCGTAGCTCTGAATTCAAAGTACTTTGCAGCTACCCACGTGTGCCTTGCACTTACTGCTTGGTAGGCAGGCCTAGTGATGGGGAAAGGCAGGGCTATTTAATTCATTTTTCCCCTGTGAATTTTCTTGATTCTACAATCTGTTAATAAAATTAAAAAGTATTTTCAAGCTAATTGTCATTAAATCTTTCAAATTTCAGAGAGGAGGCTCTGAGTCTTCAGCAGATGGTTGGAAATGTAAATGCACATTGGGGGGAACAGAGGCTCTGCCAAATCTGGACCTTGAACAGAACTAGTCAAATAAACAGAAGCGAGACACAGCAGGGATGGTTTGGAAGAGGTTTTGTTATGGCCAGAAAGCTTCAGGCTGTGAATGACCTAATCAACCTACGCTCCAGACATGTACCTAAATTAGCTTCTACTCTACCGTCCTCATAGCACTCCATTTTGCTTCATTCAAATACTATACTAACAGATCTGAGCTCTTTTAAATGTGAAACATTATAACTGTTCTGGCTTGTCCTCTTCTCATTGTATTTGTACTGTTCAACTCTCCTAATGCCTGTATTCTTAATTTTCTCATTTAGTTTCCCCATCCTTTTCCCAGACTCGATTCTAGCATTTTTCATGCATCTGATGAGTTTCAAATGACTTGTTCTTGTGGTTCCACGAGAACAAGAAAAAGGAGTAATGGGAGCAGAGCTGCTTGGTGTGAGGGGGCTCTGGAGGTCAGGTCAGTTCCCACTTATCCCAAAGGATTTCTGTGTGACCTTGTCTCCTGTCACATTTCCATGTTTGCAATGTGGAGATAAAGTAATATGCCCTGCCAGAGAAAGGTAAGGCATGCTTTGTGTTATATAAAACACTATTCCGAAGTGGTCTACTGCTGTATGTGTTTCCTACCCCGCATGGTCCCTACTTCACTTAGGACTGCTGTGTGTTACTTGAATAACAAAGCAGCTTGGACTTGCTTCAGTTCATTTAACTAGGCTTGGCATGATTTCAGATGTGCTACCCACAGACATTGCTGTGCGTAGTCCTGCTAGGACAACTGTCTGCAGAGAGTATCTGTGAATGTCACAGGGACATGGACTTCTTCTAAAAACACTTGTGTGGACAAGAAACAAAAATGAAATAATGTGACTCTGATCATATCTAAGCATTAGCCAGCGCAGTGACAAAATGCTATGGGCATCCTCCAATTAATAATTAAAAAAAATGCTGAGTAGCATCATTTTGGCGACCAACATTTAAAGAATGGTTCAATGTGAAATGCCGTATGGCAACAGCTTGTGTGACACTGTGCTGTGAATTTGGTTAGCAAACTGGCCTAGCTTTATTTAAAAAACAAGATTATATATGGCCTTATAAACCTTTCTCACTTGATACTTTTTATTCATAAGAGATACAGTGTCATGGCCTTTGAATCAGTCTCTGCTTTATACCAGTAGACATGAACTTTTGAAATCTTTTTGTGAAAAGTAGATTACCTTTGAGAGTGAGAGAGGCTATTTAGGGGGTTTGATGTGAGTACGTAAAAAGTCACTTGGATTTATGAGGAATTAATCCTCTAGAATTCAAGGGGACAGGAATTAATCTGGTGTACTAGGTACTGGTTCACATTGCCTGAGGTGGTATTCCTGAATTCTGGGACAACATTATCACAGTTTTGGCATGAATTCAGTGGTTCATACAGTGATATGCAAGGGATCATGTAATTTCCTTTTGTCATTTTGGCTTCAAGTGTCCATAGTTGGAATGATTTACTGGGATTCTAATTCCCTTTACAATTAGTAGGCATGCTTGAGCCCGCTGGGTTTTATTCAGAGCCCATTGAAGCTAATGGAGGGGAAAAAAAATCCCTTTGACCTCATTTGGCATTGTCTCAAACTTTTTGTGGCTGAAGCTGATGGCTTCATCAAAATCCACTTAACCTTCCAGGGATGAATGTGTGACAGGGACTGCTCAGGTCCTTCTGGAGCTTCATTGGTTTGCTGGGAGGGGCTCGACCACTTTCTCTCATTATTCTTTTTATTACCTACCTAGGTGAAAGGAGCAATTTGAAAAGTAGCAAAAGCCAGTGTGATATCTTGTATGGTCACTAATAATATGTGGCCCAACCTCAGCATCTTTTGGGTAACACAGGATTCATACAGTTAAAAATGAGTGTAACAGAGAAATATACCTTAGAATTAACTTTCTGACACGTTTCTCTTCTTTTTTTCACAATTTTGAAAGTCTCTGAGGTTAAAAACCAAAATTATATCCCCCCTATTGTTGTTCAAGCATATTCCTGAATCTTTCTATGTTTTAGATGTATCTCTAATGAACAACCCTACCCAAATAAACACCTAAATATAAGCAATTACATAGCATGCTGATTTGGAACGATTTTTTTTTTTTCAATAAAATAGGAAAACAAATAAGAAGAATACAGATGAAGAGAAGAAAATGATCTGCCCTCCTTTAACTCTTCCCCAGACACGTGACAAATTCCATATCATCATCTCTTTAACTTAATGCTCTGCATTATCATATAAACAAAAATTTTGAGATGTTATTGTCATATTAAAATTTTATTCTGTCCTGGAGAATTAATTTATCTGAAGCTCTCCCACTTCCATTCAGCTTAGTAGGACACAGAAGGTAGCTTTTCATAGAGTTTCTCCAGGCTACAGCTCATCAGGACCCTGTAAGAGCTTCTTTATTCCTGAATGCCATGTTCTGTTGTAAGATAAGATAGATTTAATAAATCTACAAGGTGGACCTTGCTTTTCTGCCCCAAGGGTTAGGGAAAAGCCTTACCAGCACCAGCGTGAGTCTGGACATGGTCCTGGGCAATCTGCCATAGGAGGTGGGGCACAGGACTGCACAAGATGACCTCCAGGATTCCTCCCAACTTCAACCATTCTTTGATTCTGAGTTCCATGAGTGATTCTGTTCAATGGCAAGAAAAGGAATAACAGTTGATAGTTGACTTCTCCAGGCAAAATTGAAGGGATGAGATCTCTCATGCCTTTTCATAGGGCTGATGTACTGAGTTAGGATGCTGCAAATAACCACTTGCGAGACAACTGGGCTCTGTATTTCTTGAGGTGGAGGCCTTGGCCATGGATCTTCTGAAGATATATTCCTGGTCCGTTTGATTAATGCTAGCAGTGAAGAAAGCTACTTCTACCATTGAGGGGTATGTTTTCAAAGCAATGTGCAAGGCTTTGGTGTGTGACAGCATTAAATGTTAACGTGCATTTTCAAACGAGGAGCCTCAAGGCTAGAGGTAACTCTTTGATCTTTAAAAAGCTTGCCACATAGGGGACTGAGTTTGAATGTATACTTATATCTGCAAACACTTGCAGGTAATTAGATTTTAGTTTCAGGGCTGCAGGACTTTGCAGAAATGATTCAGATTTCAAAAGGCTCAAAATAAACATCAATTCCTATTTATCTCAAGGGATTGAGAGGAGCATAAAACAAACCTTTAATGGCTTGAGCCACGCTTTATTAATTGCTTTGTTGAAGAGATAAGACCTGTGGGAGTTTGTGTATTAAAATGGGATGTGAACCAGCAGAAATCTAAGCAGGATCTGAATTTGCTTTAAAGGGAGTAAGAAAATACACAGCTAAGCTTTCCTCTGCATTTAAAAGATTATTACCCTAATATATACAGTTTCTTTGTTTTTAAGGAAGCATGCCTGGATTGAGCCATAATTATATGTGAAAGCATTTGAGCTAGTCATTGAGCATTGAAGGAGTAGGATCTGTCTAAATAAAGTGACAAGCAATTAGGGGGAGTTTTCTGTTTGTCATATCTGAAAATAAAGTTATTATTACCCAAATTGTTTCATGTCTGACAGTTGTATTTACAAAGGCTTCTTACGGTAACTTTGCAAAGATGGCCCTGTTTTGTATACTGTTTTTGACAGGGGGCAGTGGAACATAGGTTTTGGGGGTTTTATTTTCCATATGCAAATTTCATCACAAGGAGGACTACTGATAGAAGGTGAACTTTTTTCCTTGTTGCATGAAAAATGGCCTCTTTAGACAAAATAAAAGGTAGCTGACTGCTAGAGTTCTGCTGGCTTTTAAACGGATACACTAATCAATACTTTAAATTGAAGTTGCCATCTTGTTGAATTTCCCATTTTTGTTTTTTCAGTTGCTTGGATTTTCACTGTGTTTTTTAAAATGAAGAATGCCTGGTTTTATTTAATCCCCTGTGAAAGAAATACTGCAGTGCAATCCTTAGTGTGTTTTACCTCTTAATTCTGTTATTAATGTTTGTAAACTTGTTGCAGAAAAAACTTTGCAAAACCCTAGTGTGAATAGTCCTGCTATGTTCTGTTTATGTCCTTTTCCCTTCTTTTTCTATTATACTGCACTTGGATAGGTTATGAGAGCTTTTTCATGCACCCTCCAGTCCTCCTGTATTCTGTGTTAAAACCAGGAGAGCTACTGGTGATCTGTCTCTTTGAAAATCTTTGATGCATAAACACTAGGTGGGTTCAAATTATCATGATAATTAGCAGATATGTTTGTATCAAGTCTGTATCTTTCCATGTAAAACTTGTAGTTGATTTTGAACAGGACTGGGAAGTGAGCCACTAACCAGGTGTGACAAGTGTGGCCTTGACACTACCACTCTAGCTGGCTTCTGAGATTTCCACTAAGGAAAAAATCTCATTCTTTGGGATTGTCAAAGGTATTCCAGGGTTCATACCAGTTTTCCTGGATAGTGAATTAAAAAGCATCACCAATGTGGATGAAGGGAACATGTATGCTGAATCTGTTAATAATAGATAATATAGATACTATCTATTCTTAATGGATCTTTTGGGGCATATCTGTTCTCTAAAGCATCTTCTGTATTGACTGAGAAGGATACTGTTTCTGCACGCAAATAAAGTTCAGGTTTTGGTAGTCCCTGTGGGTCCTGAGTAGCTCTGCATTTTCATCCACAGTCCTCAGCTTGTCCTCTGTACCCTCAAGTGGCTGCATAGCTCTCGCCCTTGCTTGGTATGGGAGTGAGAAACGCCTTTTCCTCAAACTGTTGCTGTCCTGGCCAATGAAGGCAGGAAATAATACATTTGAAAAACTGACGTCAGCAAGGCTCAAATCCTCAATGTGTCTGTGACTGAACTGGTAATTAAAAACATCTTTACCAGTTCAGTATGTGGACCACAAGCCCATCCTTCCTAACAGCTCTAGGACTGTATTTGAGGCTGACGAAAGGTGATGCTGCCATCACCCTCACGGTGCACCCCAGTCTTCTGACTGCTTGCTGGGGAGTCCTCTGTCCTTGCATGTGCTAACATCTTCTAGTATACTTGTGTAACATCAGTGAGTGATGAAAGTTTCTCAGAAGTTGAGGAGATACCTCCCACTTACAAGAAAATTCAATGACAGAGATGCTGATGTGAGTCTAAAGTCATGGGCCAGAACTGTAGTGATGTGAAGGCTGAGGACCATGAACATTTAGTGCCATGGATCTTGTTCAGAGCATGCGATTGGAGCCTAATGTAGCATAAGATTGTAGCAAAGACTATAGCATGAGGATCTCAATACTGATTCCCAAAATAATCATGGTTAGTTAAAGAGAAAAATCAAAATTTGTGTAAAAACTTTCTTGCTTATTTGACAGGATGTTTGATCTAAGAGATCTATAGGTTTCTTTTCTCCTGTGGCACTAAAAATGACACTGTGACTGATGAAGAGAGAACACGCTGCCCTAAGAAATGCCTGGCAGAAAATTCTCATCTCTAAACTGACATTAAAGCTGCATTCACCTTGCTTAAGAATGGGAATTTTTAACTTTTTTCAGTCCAGTCCCTCATCTAAATCATTAACTTGTATAGAAGAGTCTTAAAAATTGGTGTTTTGGGGCTAAATAAGGGGTTTTGTTGGAGGTTATTGAGACATGAAATGATTACTTATCATCCCTTGAAATGACATTACATTTAAATGCAATGGTACATGGGCATTTACTACTACCTTCATCTCTGTTAATCCTTGCTCACAGCCTGCAAATTGAACATTCTCTCAGCCTTATGGGATGCACTAAAATTCTCAGAGTTATAATTGCTTTTCAGTATGCCATCCTGCATGTTACACAATTTGAAGAGGTTCTTTTCCAAACAGAAAATATTTAGTGAACCCCATGCTGTGTATTCTTTTCCCCTTTAATCAGTTTTATCTATGAGTTCACCAAAGATTCAAAGGAAAAATAAAAATTGAATTCATTTGACCCTGATTGATTTGAAAATTCGAGGGACAACCTCTTGGTTATTGATGGCTTTTAAATTGCTGTGCATTGTTAGCTGGGTATGCCTGTGAAATTCATCAGTATTCCACACCTTTCTAGCTGCTTCTGCTGTTTGCTTAGAGATAGCAGCTGCAAATTTAGATGTGCATGAAATAACCTTACCAAAGATATGGCATTGTCTGAAAGTCTTTGCAATGACTGCCTGTATAAATGAGCCCTTTTCCAGTAGAGGTCCATAGGAAAACCAGAGCAGAAAAATCTCATTTGAGGAGGAGAAGGCTGAGGCCTGATTGACTTTCCCATGAGATGGAGGTTGCCCAACTTCATTGCTCTTCTGAAGCAGTGGTTGGGTTAAAAAGAGAGAGAATGGGAATGGGGCATCACACTGATGCAGATACTACTCATGGGTCTTGCTCCAGGGTGCAGGGAAACTGTAGTACTGCAAAGAAACTGAGAGTATGTGAACCATAGTATTGAGCTGGGGAAGCAGAAGGAGACAAGAATTTATAAAGGGCTAATTCTTCCTTAACTTCCCTTTTTACATTCATCCCTGAACTCATGGAAATTGGCGTCAAGAATGAATCCTTAAAAGGAAACCCAACATGGGAATCGGATTCTTGTTTTTGTTCTCTAAGGTACCCCTACTAACACTGTGAGCCTCAACAAAGGCAGAGTAAGGTAAAAGGAGTCCTCATTTAAGGGTCCGAGCTTATGTGTTTGTGGTCATGTGTGATGGTGATAGGCAGTTGGTGTTGAGATGCTCCACTGAAGTTTGCAGCAGTGCTGCTGCAAGCATGCTGAATTTGAAGGTCACTCAAGGTGTGGGGAATAGCATAGATGTTTATCTGTGTGAAAGACTCATCTAATTTGGAGAAGTAGTCAGAACTATATTTCTGTCTCGTTGGCCTGAATGTCGGGTGGTAGAAGGTGGCATGGCTCTACTTAGATTGCTGAAGCTATTCTTTTTCCAAATTGGACTAGAAAATGGATTTCTTTTTCCCCAGTCGTGTCAGTTACCTGAGATGCTCAACTCCCCCCACCCCTGCAAATAAAGCTCTTTTGTTTCCCGAATTGGTTTTCATGTTCCGGTCAGCATGGTAACTTATTTGCTGCTGTGCAGAAAGCTTTTCTTTATTTCTTTTCTGGTTTGTTTTGTTTTGTTTTGTTTTGTTTTTCTAATAAACCTTATTCTCATTGAAACAGTTATTTACATTCCCATTTAAAAAATTGTATTTAGACAACTTGGAAAAACTGCTTCAACAATGAATTCCTGAACAATCTTAACACTGAGTAACATCAGTGGAAAATCTGCCTTACCCCCTCTGCATTTTAATTTTACGTTGGTGAATGCCTATACTGAATTCAGTCCAGCTGCCTCTGCTCATTCTTGTGTTTTTCTTCTAATAATCAGCCTGGCAGCCTTGCTGATGGATGCAGATACATTAACATTTTTTTTCTGCAAATTCAGTGTTGTTTTAATTGTATGTATTACAATATTTTAAGGCAAATGCTGTTCTGTTTTTTGGAATCCATGGTTTAATTGATGGAGTCCTGAACACCTCCTTTGGTGATGACCTCTGGTGAACAGGGCATGCTTGTAGCAAAGTCTGATGCTTTTGAAGGACATCAAGTTTATGTTTTTGTGAGCGCTGCTAAAACTTCTGAAACTTTAAAAGACAGTCTTGATCTCTGGAATCTTTGTTTGAAATGCACAAGTAATGAGTCTGATGTAGGCCAGGATGAAAAGGATGCTTGTGATGCTGTGTGGCCATAGCAAGGAGCCTCTATGTGCTTGGATTGTATTTTTCATAACATAGCAAAACCTGCCCTGTGCTCACAAAATCACTTGCTTGTGTTTTCCTGCACTGAAAGGCAATCTCTGGATATATTGGTCTGCCATGGATTGAAGGGATTTACACTGTCTGTCCACTAAAGTGTGTTACATGTCAAAAGGGCAAACTTCAGTTATAAAACCTGTTCTGTCCGCTGGGTCAGCTTTGTAGCTTTCTGATCGCAGGTCGAAGATCAGAGCACTCTTAAATTAGCAGGATCTCACAAATGTGGAAGGAAAAGGCAAATAGGCATGAGTAGCATTATATTCTGAGTAGAAGGTAGTAAGAACCCCTAACAACTGCTGTTACACCTGCTGAAAGTAAATCACAGCTTTGGACAATGATATGCTTCTGCAGGTTTGTTCATTGGAATATAAATGTTGACAAGCTGAGTCATCACATATTTTTGATGTGGTCTTTTTTTCCATATAGGAATAACAAAGATTTCAGTAATTGTTGAAATCTCAGACTATCTTCTCATTCAATGGATTTCTGTGACAGATCTGCTGTTCATTGGCAACAGCTCATTCCTGTCCTAAAAAAAAGTCTGTGACCTAATGAAGATCATATGGTATAAGACAAAGTGACAAGTACCTTCATTTTGTAGATGCAGACATTATGACTCTCCTAAATGGTATGGACTATGACAAAGCCCAAATCGGAGAACATTTGTTTCTTATATTTAAGACCATTTTTCTTTAACTAATTTTTGTTGGTAATTGGCTGTGGCTTTCTCTGATGTTCTTTGGCCCTCTTGAAACAAGTATTGCTTGTGTGTATTAGTTTACTGGAGCTGCATTGATGGTTATTTGAAATTCACATTTTGGCTTCATAAGCCCAAGAGTCATATGATTGCTTTGTTCCCCAAATTCAGTTCTTTCTTCATTGTCGTGAGTAGGAGTTACATAGCAGACACGCTTGTTTCGGTAAAAAAAATAAGACCCACTATTGAATCAGAGTTTTTCTGAGAGCCCCTTGCATTATTCAAAATCAGGCTTGACCACTTTTTGTGAGAGAAGGTTACATGTGTGGACTGTATAATAAAAGGATGCTCTATAAATGCACTGATTGAGTAATACTTTTATGTCAATGTTTACAGACATATGAAAGAGCACTTATGTGATTTACAGTCATTTAGGAAGAGTTCATGATTAGCTTAACTATTGATGTTTACTTGCAGTATAGCAAGGAAAGAAAAAGGAACATTTTTGTGTTGTTAAGTACTTTCTCTAGTGTCTTATATCTTGAAAAATATGCCATGCCTTTCAGCTAACAGATGGAGTTCACAGCTGTGCATGTGAGTGTAGCCAGTCTTTAGGAAAAAAAAAAAAAGAAAGGAAAAAAGAAGGAATTTCTCTTTACAGAAAAACAGTTTTGGGTTTTTTTGGCGTGGTTTTTTTTTTTTTTTTTTCCCCCTCTCCATCTTTCCAATAATCACTTACTAAGATATTCATGGTAGTAGAACCTAGTAGTATGTGGTAGTCCTGGTGAGATGCTTTGTGTAGGGACTCTTGATATGGAAATACTCTCTCGATCTTTTCCAAAACTATAGCCATGCTCTCTGTTACTGCGTTTCCTGTGTCTTTTGTAAGTATTTTATTTTTCCCCTCACAGAAGCTCCTCCTTCTCCTATACACATGCACCTCATTGGACTGTAAAGGTGGAAGGTTAATTTCCACAGTAAGTCCAAAAATTTATTTCTTGTCTTTACAAAGGAGAATTGTAGCTACAGAAGGCAGGAGAAAAACAGATGAAGTGGAAGGCATCAGCTGTCACTCCTGAGCACTGTTAAAGGCATGGTACAAAATGCATGGTTTATGTCTTTAAAACAAAGTATGCCATTAAGTGGGTAACGCTAAGAGGAATTTTATCTAGCCTATAAATACTAGTGAATCTTTTCAACTTCAAATCCCAGTACGGAGACAATTTACAATTGCAATCAAAATGATGCACACAATTTAACTTCAGCACCATCTGTAACTCTGCTGGTATTTTAATAATGAATAAAATTATATCTTGGCAACAAAAGTCCCACTTAAATAGAATACCTTTAAGTTCCAAACGAGGCCTCCAAGAGGAAGCTATAAGGCCTTTGATTTACCCCGAAATCTCCTTCATGTTTACTATAAAATAGATACATCTGTATTTAAATAGCAAGCTGTGGACAAAAGGTCTGTGTGATTCTGTGAAGCCCTTGTTAAACTACGTCTGGACCTCAGGGATTGTGGTTCAGGCGAGGGTTTGCACAGCTGCTCCTAAGCACTCCTGCCCTCACTGCACAACTTTTCTCTGGTTCAGCAGAGACGTATGAGTGAGGTCTAATCTGGGAGCTCTGCTGACGTGCCAGGCCCTGTGTACTTGAAGAAGACCACCTACAGGAGGCAGTTATCTTCCCTTAAAAAGCCTTTTATTACTGTGGGATGGTGCAGGAGGCACGTCACTTATCCTCTTCTGAATTCGTCTTTTCAACTCCATTGTGAGATGTACCCACACCAGTTTCTGGGTTATAATTTTCTCTTCTTTTTCATCTTCTTCAATCTGTATATTTTGCAAAGAGGAGGCAATTTTTGCTCTGTTAATAGCTTGCATGCTGGGTTCTGTTCCCTACCCTTCCTTCAGCTGCATTGTTGAGTGATACTAGCTCCATGTCCCAACTCTTGGTACTGCTGTCTTGCAGTGTTTATAACTATTGCATGATGCTTATGGTTGCTAATAGAGTAGCTGCAGCATAGGCCACAGTCTTACTGTCAAATACTTTCCATTTGCAGCGATATGAGATCATTGGCGTAAGTACGGTACTACTTATACCAATAAGAGATCTTGACTAACGATATACTACAACATCGAAGTAATACGAGCTTTACAGTCAAAGATTTTCTGCACATTTGTCTCTATGAGGGTACAGCGCTACTAAAAGCCGTTCAAATCTGATGTATGGGAAATCTATGGAGCCCAGGGATCGGTGATCTTTCACTGATCGTGTCCTCTTCATCAAAGCTTTCATTAAGGAAATGTTAGTGACCGTTCTGGATGGCCTTCACAAGTGCAAATCAATGTGTTTTGTCCCACTGACTCTTCAAGCGCACAAGGGAAATAGCAGCAGGACAGGTTTCTTAACACATCTCAGTCACCGCTGGTAACGACCCTGCCTGCGTTCCAAGGATTGATCCTCTTCAAAGGACAGGGTGAAAGAAACATTAGTGTGATCACAATGGATTTGGGGGGTTTATGGCTTTCTGAATGTCTTCAGTGGCCATTAATCAGAAACTTTCTAAATTTATATCAGTTGCTGCTGCTGAATGTTATCTCAAGCTTGAAGAAAGTTATAAACTGGATCATGTCATGCCTACCAACACTGATGTAAAACATGTACTAGAAGAATTAGTAAATTTGGGCTGAATCTCTGATTTCTACACAAACTCAACTTTGGTAATATGCTAGCTGTGTTTCAGAAGACGGCTGTGCTTCAGAAGCATTTGAAATCCTGTCTCTCTGGACTTGGACATATTTTTCTCATTATTTTTTTTTTTTTCCATACTTGTCACAGGTGTTGAAGGCCTTCACAAAGCATAAAGCTTGATCAGATATTTTGGCAAAAGGTATATTCTGAAGTTCACTGTTTTATGGACTATTAGCTAAAGCTGGTATTAACTGGCATGTTTCAAAGGAGCCCAAGAGTTTTAGAGTCTAAATCTCACTTGGGTGCTTTTGATCGAATAACATTTGTGTTTCTGTTTTAAAAGAAATTATTTCAGACAAAATTAAAATACACGGGGAAAGGGGGAGAAAAGATTTCATTGTTTTTACCTGGATGGCAATGACAGCTACAAGAAAGGAATCAAAACCAATAAACCAACCTACTTCATAATAGGTTGGTGAGTTTCTCATGTGTTTTTTTGCTAATTTATCATTATTTTCTAAAAATCAAAAGTAAATAAAAATCAGAAAAATCAAGTTGATACAGGTGAATAATTTTCTTCATTTCAGAAGCAAGATTGCTGTTGACAGTTCTAATTATATGCGTGGCACTGTAAATGCTATCCATAATTGCCTGTTTCTCAGAAGTCAGCATAGTCAAGGTCAGCACCTATTTCTCAAATGCTAGTCAACATGTGTATTTTTATGTGATTTGCATGAAGATGGCTTATAGATACAATTAGACACTCTTTTTCATGGTTTGGTGGGGGTTTTTTTTGCTAATTATCTGGTCAGCAAGGAAACATAGGAGAAAACATCTGGCTAGTAAATGCTTTTCTTTGTGAGTATCCAGATGTTTTAAGTGATTCTGTAGTATAGGTTTTTTCTTTGTTAGAAACAATGTTTTTAATAGACATATAATGCAGTCGACTCAAAGAAGCAAAGTTCTTGTTCCGACAGGCAAACTGCCAAAGCAAAAGGAGTAGGGTCAGAAACTAGAAATATGGGAGCACCTGGAATAAAGGTCTATTTCTGTCACACCATGTGAGGGAGATGAAGTCTCTTGAAATGTGTGCACTGGGATTATATGACGGGAATCAGGATACATTGGCTTTGCTTCTGGTTTACCATGGGTCTTCTCTGACCTTGCATAAGCACAAAACTTTTAATCTCTTTCTTGTCTGCACCCATCACAAAAGGAAACATGATATTAACATACTTTCTTAGAGAGTTTGGGAATATTGAGAGGAGTGTGTTGGGTGGTTGGTTGGTTTGTTTTTCAATTCTGCCTTCTCATGGAAGCAGGGCCTATGGGATGATCCTCACTGCATGTGCACATTGTGCCTTTTTGAACCCTGTGGCCAATTTCACCTAAGATTTACAAAGCGATATCAATCTCAAATCTGGAGAGTTCGTATGTGTAGTGTCACTGACAAGGGATGCATCAGAGCTATTTTGTATATGATCTGGATTGTTGTGCATGTACAAATTGACTGATGCATCCCAAGCACTTTACTATACTGTACTTTGAAATTTCATTTGGCATGTAAAAGCTGTGCTATGTCCTGCATTGTTGGTCTGTGCACGTAGAGCTGTCCGGTGCAACCTCCGATGTTGCAAGGCTAGTTTTGACTGAGGGAAGAGCAGAAGAGTGACCTTGCATCTTGTTAGGGTATCCATTCAAAACTAAACTTGGAGGAAATTCCTGCTTGCATTCTAAATCAATAGTTACTCACTGATCTATTGGAAGTTGGACTGTACTGGTCCTGGTGTTCTCAGAACTATCTTCAAATTGTTAATACTGTCCTAAATCCTGAAGCCTTATAATTACGTGTTTTTATAGTTGGATATGAATTCAGGGAAGGATTCCTGGCAGTAGTGGGTTTTTTTGTTGGTTTTTTTTTTTTTTTCCCCCAGAGAAAAACTAAATAAGGATCCTAGAATTTGGTGTGAAAATGATGTTGTAATGCTGTAGCAGCAGAGATCCAGGTGAGTGTGTCTGGGGACAGAAGCAAAGGATGTGGAAATGTAGGCAAAGCACCTGGTAGTTAGAAAAGCTAATTGTCGCTTCCCAGGCTGGAGCCTCCAGAGGTCCCAGGCAAAACCTTAAATGCATTGTTCTGAAATGGTTTACACTTGCTGCTGTGCTGAGACACTTGGTGTCCTGTAGGTATCCGATCATACCCTCGGGGAACAGTGAGAACCCAGAGGTTGTCACTGTGACTCTTGTCACGGACAGCTTGTGGGTCACAGGCTGATGTGTGGAGTTCTCTCGTGGTCCAGGAGCAACCGCAGGGAACTGAAGAGAGCCAGCAGTCTAGACACTATTTAAATTGAAATCTCTGCATTCAGTTATTTTCAGCTTCTGGTTTTAAGTGTTGCTGAATAGTCCTGTAGATCTGTTGCTAAGACCTTGAACCTCCTTTTGAGAGGTTCCCAATCCTTCCATTGGGTTTTATAGAATGCAAAAGTTTGGGTGAGTTTGGTGCCCCGGTGTACTTGCCATTTGAGATCTTTGTTTAAATCACTGTTCAGGTCACAACTTACAGTGAATTTAAAAGCCTCATTTTAATTTACAGGTGTGGTTTTTTTTAAGTCCAGACAGAACAATTTAGGCCTGACCTCATGCCGTACCAGGGAGCATGGCACTCCACAGACCTTTCTGCATTGCAGTCAGAAGTTCTCTTTGAGACTCAAAGCCTGTAAGTGATGAGGAATCTGCTCAGGACCTTGGTAACTTGTTTTGTTAGCTAATTATCCTCGTGTTCAAAACATCAGTGGAATACTTGTCCTTAATTTGTCTAACTTGCAGATTTTGTTAGGTCTTTTTGCTGATGGTAACCAAAGAGACAGAAAGGATTTTGCACTTAAGTTTGCTTTTTGAGGTCCATTGGTCAATGCACTGATATGAATTATATCGATTACACTGATTTTTTTGTATAGAGATGGATTTTGATTACAAAAGTATCTGGGCTGTTCTTAGAGAGTCACTGTAGAAAGAGATGAGAAGTATTTTAATGTAATCTGGCTCATAATGTGGAAGGTATCACCCAGATTTGGAACAGTCTAAATTTGCTGTCATAACTATAAAGCAATTTTTGCTTTTATTGCTTGTCTTTTGTAGCCTGAAATATCATTAATGCATTACTTCCTCCCCAACCACCATCCTTGCAAATCGTGTATTTAGTCTGTGAGTGCGAGAACACTGTGGTGCCTGAGATTCTGCTAACCTGCAGGACTTTTCCAGTAATTAGATCCATGTTTGCTCCATGGGAGATTCAATTAAAAATGAGAGGGGTTTATTATTATTATTGCCTACTGAAACCCCGCACTATGTTCTTGAGTATGTGACAGCATTGTAATGAGTGAACTTACTTTACCTAATTCCATCCTTATTCAAACATTATGGGCTCAAAAATTCAACTTGAGTGTTAGCCTATATGAGGATGTGAAAGTAAGAGGGGAAAGACATAGCAGACTACTCATCTGAGCAAACAAAACTAATCTGGCCATGTGTATGTGTATGAGCTTGTGGAAGAAATGAAGGAAGTGTTCAGGTTTTGTAATCACAATGCAGCATAGGACTCTTGTGAAGCACAGGACTTGCTTTTATATGTTGCAGAAGGCCAGGTGGCATATGCCTGTGTGTCACTACTGTACAGAAATATGAAGTTGTAACTCCTACATTATGTATCTGCTCTGTGGCGAGACTACTGAACACAACAGTTGGGGTGTTCTCTAACTCTGTCAGGGCGTTACTATGTTCTTCCAGTGGCTTTTGTAAGAAGAGTTATTACTCTCTTTTACTGGAGGGTAGATCATCAAATTTCATTCACTGAAAGGAAAACATTTTCCAGCTTCTCAAGTATTTGATGTCTTTAAAAACAGCTCCCATCCAGTTGCCATCCCACCAGACTGTCATTCTGGAGGATTAATTTCAGTCTTGCATGTGAATTCAAGCAGAAGTGTGCTCTTTCTCCAGTGTCTGTGTACTAAGTAGAAACAAACACCATGTCGAGATAGCACAAGCTGGCATATTTGTTGCTCATGTGATGACCTCTGTATGTTTTGTTTTTTTGCTTTTTTTTTTTTTAGATAATTGTGACGATGCATTGGTATCTCCCTTACCTTCAACAGCCCTTACCAGTTCCTCTGAGCTCTTCAGTACTCACAGTCCCAGCTTTGCAAAGCTCAACAGGCGAGATGGTAAGGTTGCAGTATGAAATGCCTAAAATATTCTTTTTAATCACATTGACAAAGAATAACTCTTTATGCTGTTTGTATGCAATGCATTCAGAGCCAAGTTGAATAGAACTGTTAATTTATGCTTTTGTGAGAGCTCTATTTAGGAGCAATTCCTTCCTTTATTGTAGAAAACTTCTATTAAATTTGAAGCTCTCCATTTCTTTTGTAGAAACATCCTGAAGGAAGTTTAGATAGTCTTTTTGCTTTTGAAGAGTTGCCATAATCTTTCCAGGTCATTGGAGGTCATTAGGCTTGAGGCTCTATCCTAAAGTGTAGGCGTTAAAGCTAGTAGCAACTAGATATTAAAATTCCAGTAGAATTCAGTGATTACACAACTCTGCAGAAACAGTGAAAATGAATAAAAAAACTTGGCAGACATTTGCCATGAAGAATGTTTGAGGCCCAGATAATGAGTTCACACACAAGGTGAAATTATTAGAATCAAACTTGTTACCAGAAAAGAGAAGTTGACAGTATCTAGGACATCATTTGACACCACGCTGCAAATTTGGGTTGTTGGCTTCTGCCTTATTCCCAAGTTACAGCCTCTAAGAGAGGAAAGCCCTGCATTATTACATTACATATGATTTTCATTATAAGAAACACTAGAAAGTATACTACTACAAAAGAGGTTTTAATTGAAAATAAATGAGAATTTTCCTACTTAAACAATCTCTGAAATGTCTGTTTTAATCAAACGCCATTTGATAAATCTATAGAAAGACAGTAAAGGGCGCTTCCTTAGATGGTTTGCACTAATGATAAGCAGTTGCTAGGTCCTTAGAGAAGTGTTAGATGGGAGTTACTATATCATATTTAAACTCCTGAACCAGAGTTCCTCAGCAAGTAAAAGGTCATATGGTAGTTGCTCAACATAAAGAAAGTTCTAAACATTGAGCATGATATTTGAGTTTGCCCTGCCTTTGTTTCCAACTGCTAGCTGGGATGGTGAATAGATGTGCTTATGTGATTTTGCAAATGGCTCTAATGACTAATTTTGTCTGCAGAAAAGAGGAAGAGATTCAAAGTCAATATTATTGCAAGTCAAGCTCTGACTGTACTGTATTTTAAAGTGATGTTAACTTCTAAAATAAATTGACAATGATTGCAATTCAAGGGCAGAAAATGAACTAGGTCATATTTAGCTGTGTTAGAGTAGTTTTGCCATGTAGTGGGGGGTAAAGTGTTGTAGTTTTTTAGACATACAGTATCAGATCGGTAAGGTCCACACTGTCCTTTGGCACAAATCATGGGAACAGGAAGGCAGAGTATTGAAACTGAGCCCTAAGCAAGGAAGTTGGTTGAGCAACTTTTATTTCAGGTTTTGAAGGCTTATGTGATAACTGATGAGCTAAGCCCAACACAGGGACCTAGAAGTTAAATTCTACCTTGCTTAATTCTGTTGTTGTGCAGACTTTTGTAGAAATGCGCAGATGTAGTGCCAGCAGAATTCGTATGGGTACTTCATCTTGGGTTGGAGAAGCAAGCAGTGGTAGGTGGTGGCTGAAGGAACTTTTTGTCTGGCACTTGAATGCAAAGAGTAGATATCTTTACAAGAAATAATATTCACTAACAAGGACTATGCCATGGCTTTCTAATAATGTTGGTGTGTTTTGATGAGCTGGCTTAGCTTTGTTTGTAATTGATAAGACAGTGCTGCAAGCAACAGTACCTCCATGTAGAAAGCCAGATAAATATATTTGTTAATGTAAATATGAATGCAACAGGTGAAGATGAATTTATAGAATACAATCTAGATCTACATCAAGAGAAAGTTCTAATTCATCAAGTTGATTCAGTAATAGATAACAATAACTAAAAGGCTGTTGTTTAAAAAAAGGCGTGCAGCAGTGAAATGTGCCATTAAAAAAAAACCCACACAAAGTACCCATGAGTAAAGCTTTGTGTGAACTGCTGAAAGTGCTCAATTAAATGCTGATAAATCTGTACTGGTAGTAGTAAAGCAGTTAGTATAATTCTGATAAATATGATTCTGAGGTATGAAATATATTACTTAGCCATGAGAGGGATTAATCGGCTTTTTTGTTTACAGTAAATAAATGATGAAAAAGACTAAGAAAATTGCTACAATATGACTGTATCAACTAAGCTTTTTTAGTTCTCTATTAGTTCTCAGCCTGAGTAGTCAGTATAGGCAATTATGTATGGGAATATAAAACATATATAATGTCAAAAAGAATTTGTTTTATGGCCAGGAAGTGTTTGATCTGGGCATTAAAGTAAAATTCTGCAGCAGGGAAGCACTTAGTTGCAGCAGGAAGTCCAAGAGTTTGTAGCACATTATAAAGCCAGTTGAGCTGTTAGTAAGGCACTGTAGGGTGGAAATAAGCATTCCCTTTTCTTTGCATTAATAAACTACAAATAAGTATGGGCATCCTGAGCAGCCCCGTGGAACGTCAAGGAGCATTGACTGCATAACACTGGGATTAAATGTAATTTTTGGAACAATTACAGCAAAATTTACAAATGGTCTAAAAAAGAAAAAAAGTATTTGATCAAATTTCTTCGAGTCATATGGGTGTCCAGCTGAGAAAACATCTGATTATTGTTCTCCTTATATTTCTAGCATTATGATTTGTTGCCATGGAGAATATGAGCAATATATCAGATTCCTGTGGTACTGTTTCTCCACTAGGGCGTTTTCGCCATACCGTGTTGAACCTCTCCCTTGAAATGATCCACAGAAAATGTGAAATGCGTGAACTCTGAGGAATGACAGTGTAGTGCAATGCGCAGAATCCTATCAATGCCAGTGGGAATCTGGTGGGCAGAATGGGGAAATTGTATGTCCGTCAGACATGACGTTGTAAAGTACTAAACGTGTTGACTTTATTGAGCATCTTCTCTCTCTTGTTTTCTTGTGAGAGAGGCAATGTGGTATCTTCATATGTTAGTACTTTCCAGATTACCTAAAACCAAATGTACCGATCTGGTGGGTGTAATCAGAGCCACACTTGCCTGTTTTATTTATGCCACACTATTAATAAAAGGTGTATCATCCTCTTCAACTTCCTTTTGCGCAACTGCAGGAAAATGGTGTCAGGGTTATGCTTATATCTGTTCAAAGGAGTTGATGTCCTGTAAAAGTTGTGTCTTTAGTAGCCCCTGTTGTTGCCTATTAGAGCCTTCACATCCTACGTTCTTGTCTCTTGTCTTGGGCCTGCCCTGACAAATGTTCCCCAGGGTGAGCATCACTGGTGGGTAGAGGAGCAAATGGCGGTAAAAGAGTTGCTATACTTTGGGCATGCTTTTTTGCTACTTACTAAAAAAAGTACAGGGTGGGGTGTTGACACTCTATAAGGAGTGACGTGCATAAAAGAAATGTGCACAGATTGTGCTGGAAAAAGATGCCAGTATCCCTTGTGCCACCTGCTCTGTATAACAGAGCAAATATGGAGGAAAAAGAACATTTTAGTGATTTTTGGCACTTGCAGCAGTATTTGGTGAGGATTTGGGATACCCACAAAAGTGAGCAGAAGTTATGTGTTTGCTTTACTAGCAGAAGTGAGAGAGGCCCAATGGGAAAAGCTTTAGTTCTGCCCTCAGTCACACAGCCAATGCAGCGTTGCTGTTGCAGGGATTTTAACTGCCATTCTTATAAGTCAGTAGAATTACTGTTCATCTGTGGAAATGGTAATGATGGAAGGTTTGGGAGAGGGAAATACAGTGGGTTTTTTCCCCACAGGAAAAGGTGTATGAAGCAGCTGCTCTTCTGTAAAGGCATGGTCTGGCAAGGATGATAACATCTCTCTTGCAAGACCAGCTTCTGGAGAGGTGATGCTACGAGCAGGTGTCACTGCTGTGTCATGGAGTGCTTACATCTAAAGAGTGACATTCCCAACAGACAAATGTGCTCGTGTGAAGAGACACGCAGTTTGGAGATGCTGTGTAATCTGTGATTTGAGAGGTCAAGCTCATCACAGATCTCCCAAATTTCCATTCAGTGTGTATTGTTTGTTTGACTGACTTTGAAAATATAAGCCTGTTGTGCCATGCTCAAACTGGAAAATATCAGTGCATAGTAAAGCCAAATACTTTTGTGGAAAGCATATCACCTTTCTGCCACTTTTAGCAGCAGACAGGAGAGAGCATAAACTACACAGGGTAGATGCTAGTTATGATGTTTAACAAACTACTGGAAAGCACCTGTGGTAATAAGCTTGGCTTAAGAACTTATGCATAAACTAGAACAGAAAAGCAAAGATTTTTTTCCTTTTCTTTTTTTTAAATGGGAAACTCCTCAAACAAATTACTTGTTATAAGTTATTTTCCTCCATCTAGTTGCTGCTGTTAATGTTATAGAAAGACAATAAAGCAAAGATGAAAATGCCCACTTTTAATATTTACAGAAAACTTCTGTAATAAATTCTTTGCAGTGTTGAAGGGAACAACTTTGTGCCACAGACCTGCCAGAGCTTCTGAACTGAATTTCTATGTCCTGCCAGCTCCTGGAATAAAACTGTAAAGAAAGCAGCAACTATTGTGTTCAGGGTCTATTTCAGATATTGGATATTACAGTCCAAAGGAAGTTTTCCTTTGGCTCTCATGTACATTAGTCACAATTCCATGTAGGAGAAATATGCAGCTTGTCTTTGAACACAGTTATATAGTTTGTATCTTAAAAGCCAGACAGATATATTCTTTATATGGCATTTAAAATTAAAAAAAAAAAAAAAGTGCGGGGTGGGGGGGAAGAAGAAACGTTGTTACGATTTTTAACGGGAAGTACTATAGTTTTATAAAAGCTATATATAGATATGGAGTTAAAAGAGAGCTATGAAGTAGTCAGAGAAGAATTGAATAATGAAATTCCTAATATTCTCATTGGGTCTTTCATGACATGCTTATAGGAGAGAGTATTCTATTTAAGGCAGGTAAAATAATCACAGTGATGATGAAGACTTGTATTGTGAATGAAAAAGGTAAAATAAAGCATGGAACTAGCAAGCAGTATGCATTGGTTTGGTTACAAACTATTTTCCCTGGAGAGCTCTCGTAGAGGAAGGAACTGAGTCATCCAGGGGAGCGGTGCCGATATTCAATTCTAGCTATGGAATAAATATGCTTCTGTTTCAGGAATTAGGACTAATTCCTATCTTAGTGAACTGTAAATAATGAAAATTCTAACACCTATCCTTAGACAAAAGAATTCCAGTTGTGAGCTGGAAAATACAATGCAGTCTAGGAAAATCAAGAAATTTTTTTAAAGGGCAAAGTTATTGAAATTGAGTTCTTTGATACAAACCACATTTATTGATCTTTCAACTCAGTTCACTTCAATAAACTCTTGATGGAGCAGCTTTGAGACAGATCAGTTAATAAGATCAAAATATTAAGGTAAATCCAGCTATTTATAACCAAAGTTTAGTGATGCTTTTTATTTGGAAACGCATGTTCGGAATCGTTCTTGTAGTTTACATGAGGAATTGTTAATGTTTTACTCTGTGTATTTCCCCCTTTCCTTCCCAATGTGACTGTGTTCACTGTAATCATACAGAAGTGCTTTTGTAAACTTCATTAATAATGGCAAAACAAAGAAGATGGTGGGTTGCAGAAGCAGTGACAGCCTGAAAATTTGCTGCTTTGGATACTTTGTTAATGGCTTCTGCGTTCTTCGTAGCTTCGTTGTTCACTTATTTGTAAGGCTGAAATGAATGCTAAGTGTATTCGGAGAATAAATGTGTGCAAGTAGAAACAAGTTAAAAGAAAATAAACATAGCCTATAATTTAAGGGTGAAAAAGAAAGGAAGAGAATGTAAAATAATATATTCCAGTCTGGAAGGATTTGCCTTTTAACCGTAAGCTCACGTTTATTGTAGTGAGTGAAGTGGTGAAATTCAAACAGGGGTTGCAGTTCCATGTTTCATTGGCTTGGCGTTACCACGGGCCTGTTCAACCTCTAAAAAAATTCAAGAGATAGTACGTATCTTTACTTTTAAAGAACAAACACGAGCTACAAGCTATCAGCTTCCATGTGACTGTGACTTCGGAAATCTTCATTCCTGAATGGAGAAGTGCATCATGGAAGTGGATAATTTGCAACTCGTCTCTAGCTTTACATCTTATTATCTGAATTGCATTTACAACCTGTAATTAAACCGTTCTTTCAAATACTTAATAGGCCTCAAATCAAGATAACTAACATTTTTGCATGTCTTTCAAAACATAGCAAAAAAGAAAATGTCAAAGCAAATTAGAAGTTAGAAATCAGCATTCCCAGATTTGCACAAGCATGTGAAGAGGGGGTAGATATGGTATTTTTTTGTGACTGAGGATGTGCCAACCTCACCAACATTTGTCCAGCTGACAAAGAATAAATTTCCTTAAAATTTTTTAGAAATTCAGAATTCCTTATAAACTTTAGGTTAATTAAGAAAACCTTAAGGAAGCACACCTCATGTAGCATATTTCCTAATACAAAAATATGAACAAACAGCTGTATGTTCAGGAAGTAGGCTCCTGTGTGATGACCTGAAGTAGTAACACGGTCTTTCTCAAGTGTAATTTCTTGTGCTGTTGTTGTCACCTAATTTATCTTTATACAATCTCTTTCAGGAGCTGGTGGCTGGTCCCCGTTGGACTCAAATGAGCAGCAGTGGCTCCAGGTTGATCTGGGAGACAGAGTGGAGATTGTCGCAGTCGCTACCCAGGGCAGGTACGGGAGCTCAGACTGGGTAACCAGCTATACGCTGATGTTCAGCGACACTGGCCGCAACTGGAAACAGTACAGACAAGACGACACCATCTGGGTAGGTCTGAATTGCGGACGCCTTTGGCCCCTGTTCTTTCTGGTTTGGGCTCGTTTTGGCATTCGGAGAAACGGCTTCAGTTTCAGATCAGAGCACTGCTGTAGTGGTGAGAGAGCAGACCTGAGTGACTCTACAGGGTGTTTTGATCTAAATGGGTTATGTCACCGACTGTCTGTGTAATACAAGTTTAGACCCTCAGGACTACATTGTTTTTCAATCTATGAAGATGCTCAGGGCACTCAAAATGACCTGCATGCTTCTGTGCCTGGTTGGCTTTGATTCAGGCACACCAGGGTAAATGGGGCTAATCACCTACATACTTTCTCCAGGAAATATGGAAATAACTGTGTGTCTTCTGCATGCTTGCTGGCCAGAACAACAGGGCTCATGCTGGGGGAGGTGGGTGGTAAATTGCTCCTCGGCTGGAGAAGGCTGGAGCTGCAGCATGAGTTATGGGATGATTTAGCAGATACAATAAAAGTGCTCAAGGCTCTTCCTAAAATTTTAATGCAGACTTGACACTTGCTGTGTTGCAAGTTCAATGTGTGGCCATGCCAGGTGCTGTCAGTAGGACTGCCTGTGATAGCAGTGCCACCTCAGGTGTGGATGGTGAAGTTTAGAAGTATTCCTTTCGTATGGAAAATGTGAATTGTTGATAAATGGTAGCATTCTCTCTGTGCTATATTCTGTAGTTCTGAGGATCCATAGCTCTGGTAGCACAACAGTGCGTGGTGGTAAATGAAATATATTCTTCGTGAAAATAAAAGGGAACAGTTTAAGGGTGACCAAGTAGACTTCTGGTTTTGTCTTAAATTTTTCTTTGGTTAACACCTTGGTTAAATGCTGTGTCGCAAAAGCAGATTTTGCTTCCTGAACATAATGACTGTGAATGAGGAGAGTTGTGGTGCAGCAGGAAGAGGGGAGAAGGGCTGCTTAGTTTTTTTCCTGAGCGTGTTGCAGGCAGTAGCGATGCATGTACAGGGAGGTTAACTTCTACAGTTTTAAAATCCATTGCATTGCCACTGTCTTTGTTTTATCATGGTTTGATTTAGGGAAAGCTAATGAAATCCTTCTTCCTTTAAAAAGGCAACTTTGGTCCGAAGATGGTCATAAAGTTGTCAAGTGTGGCTCTGCTTCACCTGTCTCTTACAAAATTATATTAGGTGTCTTTGTTCCAGATACTTACACGATTTTTTTTCTCTTCTTTTTATGTTTAAAAACAGTGGAATTTTATTTTCGACTGAATATAGTGAGCATTTAATCTGGCTCTCAACTTCCACCCTTGGGACTCAGAAATCCAGAACTGAGAAATTTTTAGAGACTTGGTGTCATTAAGCTTCCCTCCCTGAAAATATTAGGTGCCTTGTTAAAATTTTATATTAAGACTAATTAATTTTTTATTACATGTCTAACTTTTCAGTCTTTTCCTTTCTGGAAACCCTTGACATTTTATTTTCTTTTTGTAAATTTTTCTTATTAAAGAGGAACTTGGAAGGACAACACGTAGGATTTACCATAGCAAATCTTTATGCCCTAAGGATCCCATTTTGTGAGTTTCTGATCTGGCACCTAATATTGCGCACAAGAATAAGAACAAGCCTTGCAGGCTTTTAACAGTGAATTAGGATTTATGAAGAACCTGAACTCTCTTGTTTTACTAAGTGATCAGGCATGAAGTTGATTCAGAGCAGATCCTGACACAAGTCCTAAAGCTTCAGTAGATCTGGAAGCTTGCTTTCTGGAGGGGTAATTTTTGTATGCTTTTCTAATGGAAACTGCCGTAGGCTACAGAGGGTAGTTTTGTATATAATTGAGGAAAGATTAAATATAATTTGGATGTGGAAAAAGTAACGCTGGGGAAAGATTTGGATATTTTTTCCCCCACATTAATTTCTACAAGTCACACTGACCATGCAAGCCAGTAACATAATTCCAGTTCAGAAGAACGATTTGCTTCACATCCCCGTGCAGAGGGCTTGAAGGGATTGTTAGGATGTGTCATCAAACTTTGCTGTTGGAAGTATCTGATAGTGAAATTCCAAAGTGGGCTCATTTGATGCTTCATTAGACTCTACAGTCTGCCTAAACTGGCAAGTCTCATTAACACCTAGGAGCTTATACACCTGCCCATGGAATTAATGAAGGTCAAGAATTCCTTCTGCACAATTTTTATTCTAACTAAAGAGAAAGTTGATTCTTTTTTGCTGGCACTTTTGGATTTGTTTCAGTGAAATAAATTAGATCTTGGGAGCCATTCAGAGCACAAAGACAAAAGCCAAAGAGGTTTTCAGAAGCGTGTATAGAATTATAATTTCAAATTTTGTAGTGTTTCTGTTTTATTGGCAGTAATCCTTTCCTTAAGCTTTTTCTAACTAAGAAGAAAAATAGAAGTGTGCTGTCCAGGTGTATGTTGAAGGCTTTTCTATAAAAGCCCGTGGATGAAATGAGGACAAGCACAACATGGTGCTTTTTGTTGGTGCATTTTGTACAAACTTCCTCCACGTGGACTGCATGCACCGGATTTCATCCAGGTCTTTGGATGCCTGGTTGTTATCCAGGTTGTTATGGATCACCTCCAACATGGCTAATTCCCTCAGATACGGGATACCTCCCTCAATATCGGTCCATTCATTTTAGAAATTTGCAAGTTCTTCCTCAAAGGGATACCCATCCTTCACACTTGAAAGGAGTCGCTGCCAAAGACTGAGGACTCCTGCCTTTTTTCCAATCCCTTTGTCAATGGCCTTATCCTTAGCAAGGGTTCCGAGCTGCCAGCTTTCCTTACCCTCTAATTCCTGACTCCTGGCACCAATATCCCAGCATCGGAGTAACCACTTGAGAATTAGCTCACCTGGTTGACAGCTAAAATCTTTGTGCATATCTCACAACTCACTTAGGGATGGGGATTGGATGGTTTCTGTCTCATTCATGATTTGTCTCTTCCTCCTCCTGTTCATGTGATGGCTCTGCTGCAGAATAGGCTGCCTCTTCTGATTCTTTCTCCTGCTCCCTCTTAGAAGCTTCTTCATCCCTTACTAAATGAGCTGATTTCTGCTTCCATTGTTTCTTTTTAGTTTTAGGGGTGACTGATTTAGAGCCTGCGTTAGCCATAGTGTCTGTTGGTATGTTGTTCCCTCTCTTCAAACTGCGGGTGCTGCATAGTATCGAGTAGTGTTTGGCAGATGCTGGCCAGGGCCCGGCACAGTGCAGCAAGTTGTGCGTCTCTGGAATAGCCATGGCATTTCTTTTTTTATCCCCCCCCCGCCCCCCAAACATTCTATCGCTTCATCAGGGTCCTGTAGTTGTTTGGGAGTGAAGTTCCAGGCCATTGGAAGTGAGAAGCTCTCTAGATACCTGCCCATGTTCTCCCACATGCCATGCTACCCATGACCATACTTTCGTGGAGCCTGGATCATACTCCTAAATTACTTGTTAACCTTAGAAAAAACTGAACCAATATTCCTAAGAAACACTGATAGAAGTATTTTAACTACCCAAGGATGTTCAAGATACTGAGAAGTTATTGTAACAAGGGAGAAAACATCAGAGAACAATGTAGCAAAGGTGCCATTCTGTATTTCCTACACAAAAAACCCTCAGAGGAAGAAGTATTAATTGTTAACTCTCTCCATGAGATGGTACCTGAAGTACAGTAGTGGCTTCAGTACAGAGCCCAAATACCAGCTTAAGCTCAAGGTCAGTGTATTTGTAACAAATCTCCCAGGCAAAACATCACTAATCACTACAGAGCACAGAAAACTGCAAAAGCCAACAACCATCTTTAACGTGTACAGCAAAACAAAGAGCATGGCACAGATCAGATAAACTAATATTGAGAACACGTGAACCAATATCGTGACCCACAATTGCTAACAGATGTAAATACCTTCTAATATGCTCTGGTCAGTCTGTCATTTTCTTGAACCCTTTGAGCCCCACGTTGGGTGCAAAAAAGGACTGTTGTGGTTTGAACCCCAGCTGGCATCTAAGCACCATACAGCTCGCTCCCCCCAGCAGGATGGGGGGTGGAGAGGATTGGAAGGGTAAAAGTGAGAAAACTAGTGGGTTGAGATAAGAACAGTTTAACAATTGAAAGAATAATAATAACAACAACAATAATAATAATACTAAATCATGATTAAAAGGAAAATAACAGAGAGAAATAAAAATCAAGAAAGGCAAGTGATGCAAATGAAAACAATTGCTCATTACCAACTGACTGGTGCCCAGCCAGTCCCTGAGCAACGGCTCCCCTGGCCAGCCTTCCTCTAGTTTATTATTGCTGAGCATGACGTCCTATGGTGTGGGATATCCCTGTGGTCAGTTGGGGTCAGCTGTCCCAGCTGTGTCCCCTCCCAACTTCTTGTGTCCTCCCAGTCTGCTTGCTGGTGGGCTGGGGTGAGAAGGAGAAAGGGTCTTGACTGTGTAAGCACTGCTCAGCAGTAACAAAAACACCTCTGTACTATCAACACTGTTTTCAGCACTAATCCAAACCACAGCCCTATCCTAGCTACTGTGAAGAAAATTAACTTTATCCCAGTGAAAACCAGCACATTCTCCCATTCTTTTTTTGGGGTGGTCAGGGTGGTCTGTCAAAGCAGGATTCAAGGTAGGAGTCTCCTATATCAGGGCAAGGTGGCAAGTTACTGTGTCGCCTCTCATCCACAGGGAGTGGAGGGGTTAAAATCTATGTTACTATGTGGAAAATGCGCCATGTCAGAAATCTCAGGTGGGAAATGCATCCTCCCTGCAGGCTTTGACTTTGAAGCTTTTTTTCTCTGTCCTTAGGACAGGATTTTAGTACTCTCTATGTCCTTCAGGACTTTGAGCTTTTTAAGAATTCTTTTTAAAATTTTTCTGTATAGCTAAAAGGGATAGAAATTTACCTACTTTATTGCTGTTTGTTTCAGAAAGTTATGCTTTTCCTAACTTAAGAGGTGGTCAACACTGACTCATAGCTCAGATGGGGCTGTAAAATCTAAATCAGTATTGCCTGGAGATCATTAGATGAAGTCCGCTGTATCAATATAAAATATTGATATGCACTGGACCTGTCAGGTTCACTGATACAGCTTCTACTTTCGTAAAACTAGCTGAAAGTTTGTGCATTGCTGTATGGATATTACTGAATGTCTCGCACAAATTCCTCGTTGGTGACAACTTATCATTCATTTGCAGCTGTTGAAAGAGGAGGATATGTATCGGTATAAGGGACCTAGATAGCCTGGTGAATATAGTTGGTTGTTTTCTGAAGGCGGTATAACTATGTGGAGAACCATTTGACAGAATAACGATCTACTGAATTGCTGAAAAGAAGTAAGAAGTACCTGGGTTTCAAGGCAAGCATTTGATTTCAAGTAGAAATTTGAGGTTTCATTTTGTTTTAATTTGTTTTCATTCCAGCAAACGAAAACAGGGTCTTGAAATTTCTTCTCCACTAAGTCTGTTAAACTAAAACTGGCAGAAATCCTTAATCTTTACTCAACCCAAGTCAGATTTGAACTGCAATTTCTCCCAGTCCATCTGCGTGACCCGGAGACAAAGTTATGGCGTATTCCCAGCTGGCTGTCCTCTCTTAGTGCTCTCTTAGAGGAGGGTGTACTGGCACAGCCTTTCCCCGCCGCGTGTCATGGGCCATCGGCCACATTTGGTGGAGACAGCAGGAGGGCAGTAGCTCCTTTCATAATCCCTGAGTAAATCTGTCTGGATGAAACTTTTCCTGATTGTGCCTTCACAAATGTCTGGTGCTCCATATTGCAAGTGGTGCTCCTGAGGAGTTGTTTCCAGCTATCTGGTATGGGTTTTGTCCACCCATATGGCATATGTGTCCTTCAGTGCATCTGAGACCTCGGTACATAAATTCTTTATTGGGCTGCCGATAAGACAGACGTTTGCACACCAGTATATATGACATATCACTAGTAAAAATCCCTCTCTTTTTATAGAGATTACAAGGCTTATTATCCTCCTCTCACGGCATGCATACAGCTCCCATCAACTTCACCGTTAATGAGCGCTGCATAGACAGATCGCGAGGAGAATCAGAAAACCTTTTACATTTTCACTCAGCCTGTGTTTATGATGTTAGTAAATTCTGCAGCTGGAATTGAAGACAAGACAGATTAGCCATTTAAAACCAATTTTCCAACCCCATTTGTATTTAAATAATCTTGTTACAAAAGGACTCTGTGGTTCAGAGCAAACTAGACTTATAATTATATTTTCAATATGGATAAATCAGCTGTGTGTGGACACACTAGCTATTGATTGGGGACATAAAACATAAATCTTATTGTTTGTAACAAGTAAATGATTTTTCAGTGTTTTTAAGTGTTGAATAATTCAGAATTTACTTTACCTGCATACACACCACAGCTTGAGTCAGTCCAAATCATGTACATTACTTGGACAAAGTATGGGCCTTGCAGTACCTAAAGGGACCCTACAAGAAAGCCGGAGAGGGACTTTTTACAAGGGCATGTAGTGATAGGACACGGGGTAGTGGCTTTAAACTGAAAGAGGGTAGATTTAGATTAGCTGTAAGGAAGAAGTTCTTCACTGTGAGGGTGGTGAGACACTGGAAGAGGTTGCCGAGAGAAGTTGTGGATGCCCCGTCCCTGGCAGTGTTCAGGGCCAGGTTGGATGGGGCTTTGAGCAACCTGGGCTAGTGGAAGGTGTCCCTGCCCATGGCAGCGGGGTTGGAACTAGGTGATCTCTAAGGTCCCTTCCAACCCAAACCATTCTATGATACAATGCTATTTCATTTTAGATAGCAATTTTTGTGTTATCTATATTGAAAAATACTTTACAAAGCTGAAAAATGCTATTATGCAGGAAGACACAAAGGAAAGCGGATGGAGCAGGCATAGATGTATGCAACAAAAGGAGAAAAGAGGTGTTCTTTAAACAAAATTTTGAAAGGAGAAGGGGAAGTTGTGGAATTGGAGATAAAGGGGGACTGCTGTGACAGTGGCAGAGAAGGCTATTATATTAGAACAATGAATCTGTGCAGAAAGGCAGTGAAAGGGAAAAATGGCATAGATAGCAAGGAGATACTTCATACTCTGTGCAAACACATGCACATACTTGCACATATTAAGCAGAAGTTTGGAGTTGACTGTTGATAAAGTTTCTTACAGATGTGCTGTCAACTGCACTTGGAAGGGAGAAGATGGCTTCAGGCAGAAAGGGACTGTGAGCCCTAAACTCAAAGCTGGGTTACAAGATAGGAAGCACATCTCTGGTGTCAGACCATGATACCTGAGTCATGCAAGGTGCAGAGCAGAGCTTCCCCCACGGAGAAGTGCTCCAGTATCAGTCCTGCGTCTTGCAGGTGAGAGGGTGCTGTGCGAGGGCTGGAGAGTTGACAGGAGGCTGAGGATGCATTAGGAATATGTAATTCTCAGGGGAGCAGGAAAAGTGTTTAACAGAGATGATAAAGATCCCTTGCATCCCCTTTTCTCGGGAAAATTCTTACTTGCATGTCTAAGCTTTTGCTGAACCAGAGGCTTTTCTAATGAAATCTAGAGGAGGGTCACTTAATTGGCTTATAAATCTACAGGAGGGCTGTAAACTTTCCTATTTCCACCCTAGCTGGATAATGATTGTGGAACTGTTTTGGTGAGTTAATTATCATGAACATAGTTAGAATATTAATCTTCTTGTCAGATTTATAGTTTTGCTAATTTATTCTAAAGCGTCTTTTAGCTCCTAGTCCTAATGTCCTCCAAGCAAGGCCAGAGCAAAATTCTACCTGTAGCGATGAGAAGTCCTACATTGTTTGCTTGGATTAGAGAATGGGTTTCTGCTTGTCTTGCTATAATACTTCCTGCTGTACTAGTATTTAGATATATTTAATCTTCTCTATGCACTGTAATTATTACCAGGCAAATAGGTGTTAAACAGTAAGTATCCATGGATTATTTTCTTTTTCAGCACCTTTGCTCTAAGAAGCAAAGAAAAAAAGCCAATTGCTACTTTCAAGTAGGAATGAAGGAACCAATTCAATCTTGCTGCAGGGAAGCAAGGTTTTTCAGAGGTTTTCATCACTTTTCCTGTAAGAACTATGTTATTACAGGTTTTGAAGATGCAACCATTACCTATTTGTTGTACCTAGGACTGTTCTGATTTAAGACTGCTTGATTCTGAGATGCTGTTTGGATGTTACTAATTTGCTTCTAATTCTGGTTTAGCTTACTAAGTTGGCTGCAAACCTGTCCTCTTGAGCGTGTTCTCAGGAAATCTGTCTGTCTTGATATTGCCAGGACAGTTGTCCCGTTGGGAGGATAATTCAAAGTGTCAGTATATCTGGTTTTGTTAAATGCACTCTGTATGGATTTATGCCTGAATAAAATGGATATACTTAGATTGCAAATTACCCTTTAGTGTTGAGATACTTGAGTTAGCCTTAAGCTAACCGTATTTTGTATGAATTTTCTGTGACCTTACAATGTGCTTTTATAGTTGGTTAACTGCAAAGCGATATTAAGGTGGAGTTTAGAGAATTTAGTGCTGATATTAACATGATATCCATCAGTAATGTCTTCAGTAATTCTCTGTGCTTGGTATTTGGCAGCAGTTCACCCTGACCCAGGAAACTGCAAGAAATGTGGTTATTTGCAGTCTGTGCCTTCGTCACCGACCTCTCAGTCTTATTCCTTTGCAAGTTGCCTGAAACCTTTTCTGTAACCATTTAGCACAGGAAGGCTGTGAAATGTTCCTTGATTTCTCATTCCTACATGCCAGATCTTCTGTACGATCTTGTCTGTCCACTGCTTCATGCTAGGGACTATAGAGTGTGACTCCGTAGTGTTGGCCCTAATGGATTGGAGTGGAAAGAGTGGTTGGCATGTTTCTGGTTGGTGAAGTCTGGCCCTAAAATGTCTATGTCTTCCAACCATCCCCAGCAGGTTTGTCTGCCACAGCCAGAAAGCTATTGTTTCCCCTTCCAAGCATCTACTAAGACAGTAAATGTTTAGTGGCAGCATGCTAAGGTGACTAATGTGGAAAACAGCGGACACTTCCCCTCAGATGGGGAGTTTTAGCTAGTGGCTCCTTTATATCAGTAGACCAAGTTTCATTATTCTTGTTTGCAAATCATGTTCTATGGTATGTGAAGATATAAATAGGTCCCTTTACAAATTAGAAATAAATATGGAACAAATAGTGCTTCAATCCATATGCTTCTAGAGCTCAAGTCTTAGTGAGATTCTTTGCAGTTGTTTGGTACATTTTAGAACAACTGAGAATGGCTCTAGCTGTCTTAACAGCCAATTCTTTTGGGGAACTGGCTAACAAGGGTAGTCTTACTGTACTATAATGTACTAAAATAAGACAGGTTTTCCTGCTGCTGAAAAGTGTGTCACTTCTACTAATTCACTCTTAGATTAGATTAATCCAAATAAACAACTAGGTTTTCAGCTCTGCTGGTTTGACTTGGAGTGTCCGGGTCTTCAGTAACTGTTATAAGATTGTACCTATTTTGCTCTGAGCTCTTTCTGAACTTTGGATTATTCCTGTAGTAAGAAGCTCATGAACAGCAGAGTAGAAACCTGTTGCTTGTGGCTAGTGGAAATGGCGTGTAAGAAGAAGAGGAAAGCTACAAAGATATCATTGCAAGCCACTCTAGGACTGGCATTTTATTAAAATATTAAACATTGATAGAGTATTGGCTAAGCAAAGGAGCATGATGTTGTATAGACACCAGGTTTAGTGATAAGATATGCTAGTAAACTGGTGGGTACCTTGGAAGAAGAGGAGAAAGGAGAGAATTCTCATGATACCTGAAATGGAGATGAGAAGACAGAGGAGGGGAGAGAGAGGTAGAAAGCTATAGTTAATGACCAAAGCTTCAATATCCAAGATAGAAATAAAGACCTTTTTCATTACATCTTCAGTCAGCATCAGCAGAAACCAAGGATCTCTTATTTCTGCTCATCCTCTTCTTGTCTCCATTAGCACATCTGTATCCTACTTTGGGTTAATATACTCGGTGTTTCCTACTACTAGACACCCATCAGCTGCAAAGAGGCCCCTACAAACTACTTCTGAGATACTTTTTTGAAAAAAGGGTTGTGTTCACAGAAACTTTTCTTCAATGTTAAAATTGGATCTTTGCACAGTGGCAATGCAGGGGTGCGGAGATGGAAAATCAGGTATCATGCAAGGGCTTGGATGATTTAGAGGGAGGACCCCGATATATTAAAACTTCAGTTTTCTTAGGCTATTTGTCAAAGGTCCCATGTTCTGTCAGTCTTTTTGGTTATGTGGGTATTCTGCTGCATTTCTCCTTTATGGTCTGATTGGGACCCTATTGCTGTTGCTGGGGCCCTTCCTCTTTGGGGATCCCAGAACCGTAAGGATAAAGAAATGTACCAGCTAAAAGTCTACCCCACAATTCTTCCTTGGATGAACACAGGGACCAATTACTTTTTCACTTTTTCTACTTAACTGATGTATAAAGTAGAAACTGATGTTTCTACTTAACTAAGCTGACTTTGTCATATATTAAAAAAATTATCAAAATAATACAGCCACACAATTACAATTGTCTGATAAGTAATATTTTCTTGCCTTTGTGCTAACCCAGAAATTCTGTAGTGTCATCAGCTCTACAGTGTTGGAAACATGCGCTTTGTAGACTACCCTCCCTCCCACCCCGCCCCCCCCATTAATTTCAGCATAATAGGGATTTATTTTTCAGAGGCTGAAAAAAAGAAGACTTTTTTTTACCTTGCAGAAAGAACTTTAATATTATTTGTTTTCATTCTCATTGAGAAGCAAGGTTTATCAGATTTTTTTTTTTTTTTAACTGTCAGTGCCTTTACTGGAATATTCCAAGTCTGGAAATAATGTTTCTCTAATGCCTAATATAGACAAAATATAAATATTTAATATATTTTATATTATATATATGTTGCTGAATTAAAAAAGAAAGAATAACTAGTGAGATTACATTAAAAAAATGAATACAAGTATTATTCTTAGTATGGAGAACCTCTTTTAATACATTGCCTTTCCAAATGTGTCGTGTATATTTTATATTCTTTCAGTGGCTTCTGAGTTTTAGTGCATGAGAATTTTAAAACCACTTACATAATCATTAATTTTGAAGGTCATTATACCAATTGTACTTTTGATTCTTAAAGCTGTTTCTCAGGGGAATGGGGAAGGATAGAAATCCCTAGAAGATCCCATGTGGTGCAAAAAAAGTAAGAACAAAAATTGATATCTGCAGAATAAATAAGCTTGTCCACATTCCTTTGAAATTTAACTTAACTGTGAAACTTTTTAATATGCGTCTGACACTTTTGGGGAGCTGCATACACCTGTTCTGCAGGATTCAGCTTATGTTTGTGGAGTTAGTAATCAAAGATAAAGTGTGAGCAAACCAAGATAGAGAGTAAATCCTGAAGTAGTATTACCTGAAGAACTTTCATCCTTCAAGGAATAAGTATTCATGAGCTGGGGTTAGAAATCCAGTCCTGGAAACATGATAAAAGGTTCCATATATATACCTTTACAGCTTAGAGGAGAGATTAGATTCGGCTCAGATAAAAGCTAGTCAAGCTGTTGTACTGAGAGAACATTTAATGTGAGTCACTTATTTTTATTTTAAATATGCAGACTCCCACATCAGTGATAAGAATGGACAAATCTTCTCTGGAGAAGATTCTTGCTTTCCGGAGATGAGATTTAGTAGACTTTGGAGAATTTATATGGAAAGACTGACTGCCTAGGAGTATTTCATGTTTAGGTTCAGCTCTCAAAAATAATGATTTAATTTACAATAGCTTCCATTTAGAAATTAGACCTATCAGTTTAAAATACATGTCATGGTTGCCTCAGGAGGGTCTATGTCTTGATAGAAAGTCAAGAAAGCATCCAAACTTGTGCCACTTAAATTAAGAAAGTTGTTTTAAGAGAACTTTGCAACTTCCACTGGGGATCTGTTTTGAAGACTAAAGCAATTCTGACAACGTCTAGCAATTCTATATAATCTCCTTCAACAAATCCCCACAAATCCAAGAGGTGCAGGTCCTTTTGGCACTGCGATGATAGCCAATTTTGGCTGATACTTTCAAATCTTTTCTTTGGGTGCTGCTGAAGGAGAATTGAGATTCTTGAGATTGCGGGGCAGGAGTTTTATAGTAGTATCAAAAGAAAACTGCAGTCTGAGTTCTGGATCCAGGTTTTCTAGTTATATTTTATACTTTCTTGTCACTGGGAGACTTCCTAAACATCTACAGTGTGTCCTACATCCTCTGTGTCAGACCCAAACCTGGTAGTCTCTGGGTACAGACACTCACGCTGCACTACAGAGCTGGTCCACAGTTCCTCAGCTCTCCTTGGCAAGTCCTTCAGCCCAAGGGTGTTTGTATGTCAGTCATATTATATGTGTGCCCGGCGAACAAAATTTTTCCATTAGCAATATCCATTAATGGTAATACTTGCAAGTTGCACGTGCTCAGCTGGTGCTTCTTGGTGCTTTCTTGTTTGGACTTCAGTTAAAAAAAATTAAAAAGGAGAAGGACTGAAAAAATACTGAAAGAATGCCTCCTGAAAATTCTTCTGTGACCTATTACTCAGTAAATAAATAAGATAGAACTTAGGAGAGCAGCTACCAAGATTCATCATCTTTGAAGGATATCTTTCAGATACTGCCTTCTTGCATCAGCTAGTGCTTCAGGGCAAAGATTTTCTCTCTAAGGAAGAGGGCACACTTTAGTATTTTTCCCATAAAGCAGTCTCTGGAAAAAAACCCTATTCTTTAGAAATTAAGGAAAAAGATTCCACCTCATGACTTCTAAGTTGTTTTAAAATGGAATCATTGTTCAAGCATCTGTCACTGTGTTCATTACATATCTTTACAATAGGCACTTTTCCTTGGTTTTAATTTGTGTCCCAGATGCATATATTCAGGCTTCTATGTGCATCCAATAGGTGGTCCTTTATGAGCACTCTAATCTCTCTAAACTTTCTAATTTCAGCTTGTTTCTTGTTACAAGATCACAAGCACACAAACAAAACCATAAATGTTTTATACTGAAGAAGATTTGGAGTTACTGCACTGATGTATGAGTCCTTTCTTGGTTTTCTATGGAAGCAAAATCAAAACTCTTGGTTTTGGTGTTGAGAACAGTTTTGCAATGTCTAAGCAGAGTTAGATCCTTTCCTAAGTTTCTTAGTTCTTTATGTCAGTGTAGACAGCTGAAGGGTGAAGCTGACTTCTACAGAGAACACATTGTGTTAACAAATTACACCCAATAAACCATAAGAAAATTTGGTCAGCCAAAGCAAAAACTATCCCTGGAGAATGATTTTGAAAACTTTAAGTAGTTGTGAGTTGTATAGCAGTCACGTAGTTCATGATTGACACATTTACAGGTAGCAACTTCTTGTTGGCAGTAAATCTCAAGATTAGGTACTACAGTAAGCAGAAAGCATTCAGATGTGCCCTCCCATCCTGCTATCTGCAGCAGCTGTGGGACTCAAAAATATGCACAAAGAAAGGGAAAGATAGTCACCCTTTGAGAAACTGGTTCTTTGAAATCTGATGGCGATGGTGGTCATGTCTCATAGCTTCTAGGTGTGCTGCTGAATTTCCTTGTAGGAGGAGGGAATTCTGTGTACTGCAGGAATGAAAAAGGCATCTTCACAACTTCTCCTTTCATGCTGTTTCCTCCCCCTGCCTTTTTTTTTTCTTTTTTTTCTCTCATTTTACTTCTTCCCTTAACAACTCATCTATCCCATTAGACTGGGTGACATTAGACATTAGACTGCTTTTGTTTTTGTTGTTTCTCCAACTTGAGTATATATTATAGTGAAAAGGATAGCAAAGATTAAAACCTAGACAGGCTTTATTTTCCTATAGAGTTCAGAGGGATGTTTAATTTCTCTGTGGAAATTGTCACATGGAAAAGGGTCTGAAGACAGCTATTGAGGTTTTGGAAGTTCTCAATATCTCCTTTTTAGCAGAACCACTTTCTGTTACCTCCACTTAAAGCAAGTAGTAACTTATTCTGAACAATGCTTTCTAAAATCTATGAGGTTATTCAGGTACAAGTAACTACTCATCTGAATGAGGACTTTAGCCCGTGATCTGGCAAACATATGGGCACTTAACTCATGCATTTACATTTGCAGAATGAGCCATGAAGCATAACAATTTAGAAATGAGGAAATCTAAAATGTTGATTCCAAATAACTCTGTAATAAAATTTCCAGTGGTGCCAGGATTTCATCCCACACCTGTAATTAGGTACTGAACATAACATATTGTAGAGTAGAGGCTATACCATTATATACTTGCTGAACTTGAAAGTTACTTAGTTTTCTCATTTGCTGTGAAGTTTGTTTTCCTTTTTTTTTTTTTTTTTTTTTTTTTTTTCCTGGAAAACTGTTTCGCTGCCTATTTGTTCATCTTGAGGGGCTTTCTTCTTGCCTACATTTTGTGGCTGGCCAGAGTCATTAGAAGCAAATGCATATCTGCAGTCTGATTTTTAAACAAGCTGCAGCAGCACGTTGCATGAAATAAGGCCTTGACTTCTCACTATCCTTCGCCTAACACTGTTTCTTCTTTTCCAACTACTAAGCTGGAGGTCAGCTTTTAGTGCTTAGCCTTCGTATTTGAAGGCTTATAATGGTACCTGTGTTTATAATCCATGGACATTATTTGGTTATAGCCTTGTAAAATATGTGCGCTATTTCAGCCTGAGAAATATGTGCATGTGGTAACGCATACATCATTATAAAGGTTAACAGAAATGGTGATCTGCAAGGAATAATCTTACAAAATTAAAGATTCACAGATATTTAAGGCAGGTTTGAAGAGTTATTGGCAAACATGCAGGGCAGTTGTGTGTGTAAAAATAATTCAGAGGACAGTGGAGAAGCAAATCTGAGACCTAGAGGGAGGGCAGAGTTTCAGGTGGCATTCATCCAGCCATATCTGCAAGAATGCAACGATGATGATTTATAATTACTGTGATGAAAATAATGATGATTCTGCTGCCACGTTTTTACCATAGCCTCAGGAGTATAAGTAATTATGTGATGATCCGTTGATTCTACATATTCACAAATTTAGCTATTTATCATAATTGGTTTAGTCCCTTGGACTTAGTCCAGGCTCTTATTTCATACAGTTGGTTGTAAAAGGGAAGTGGAAGGAAGCAAATTTCCTCTAGCTGCATACACCAAATCAAAGTTGGTTCTACATTAACAGACTCCTCATTGTCAATTACAATGGTTGTTTATTCTTCCAGGTTTAAAAAAAGCAAACAACAAAAAACAACAACAAAACAAATCCTCACACAGAAGACACCTACATTTCCTCTTTGGCGATACTTTTAGTGGCTATCTAAAAACGAGCCTATTCCCACCTCAGAGCACTTCTTTTCTGCATTTTATCTGCATAAAAGCTGGATGTTCAGTGGTCAAACTACACTGAATTTGGGGGCTCTAGGTTTCGTGTTTGGTTCCATGCCCACCAAAACCTTTCCCTGGTGGTCCCCATCCCAATATTGTCATTCAAGGAAAACTCTTGACAATTTCATGGCCTCCAAAGCCCTTGTTACTTATAAAACCATTTTATCCTAGACCATGTTTTTGATAGCTTGGTACCTGCCAGAAAATATTTTGTCCCAGCCCCTCTACCCTCCCCAAAAAGACCCTACGAAAACTGAGAATGCCATTAGCTTTGAGGTGTGAAAAGAAAAAGGCATGCTAAAGGGTAACTGGTGGATGTTCAGGTTTCTAGCCAAATTCTTGAGTATTACCACACATTTGCACATCAAGTTGTATGCTGATTTTGCTGCTGTTTTCTGTAACATTACAAAGTAACTAGAACCCTCTTGCTGCCTTCTAGGGACCCTTATGCACTCAGGCACAAAACTTAATGCAGCATCAAATGGTCCCAGAGGCTTTCTTTGTCTAGGCAGCAGCAGGCACACTGATAAACAAAACATCATAATGCCACAGATGAAGTAGCAGTGCAGTCAGTCCTAGATGTCTAGCAGCCCTAGACAGTAAGCTGCGACTTCTCTTTTATCACTTTGTTTTAAATCCCCTGATTAGACATGTTTCTTTATCATATGTTAATTGCTACCTTCCTGGCCCAATTACTCCTGCTAGCTTCCAAGCACATGGTTGTGTGTGCTATAAATGGGGCTTGCTGTAATTCAGATTTGGCAAATAGGCTGAAGTTTTCCCATGTTCTTTATATCTGGCTAAAGAATGAAATCCCAGCATTTGTATCGCTCAAATCCAACAGATTTTTCATCTCTGTGCAGCCATATACTTCCCTTGGGCCATTCTTCTAGGTCTTGGAATGCCTTGGACCTCCTTCAGAAATGAAAGCACACCTGATCAACACCAAATGTCTCATCTCCTGAGGTTTTCCCATGATAAGGTGTGTGGCTTTGGCCCAGAGCTGCATTTGGGTTCCCTGTTGTTTTCTGATCTTCTGGCCCAGTGAGCCAGAATGAAATGGCTCTTTTAGTAGTGGCAAACAACAGGAGAAATGGTGGCTTTACAGTGAGGCTTCCTTCAGATGAGATGCAGAGCTGAACCTGGATCCTTCACTTCCAAATGAGTACAGGTGTGTTTCATTCCCAAGGTAACCGTTTCTCATGCCACGTTCTTTTCTTCTGGCTACTTCTGTTTGTAATGACACCAAGGGCACTGCTAGCATTGGAGAACACCAAGTGTTTGGTAGGTCCACCTTCAGTAGGTCCAATGTTAGGCAGAAGAAAAATATCTGACTGCATAGACTTGCAGGTCTGGGCATCCAGAGAAACAGAGCTGTAGGAAATTGGGGAACCTTCATGTCAAATGGTCAAAGAGCTTAGAAATCTCTTGGGTCACCCAGATGCTTTGCTGAGGGATTTAGAATTACAGTTTTGAACTTCAAAGGCTTAAATCTGCTCAAGTCCTTTTGTGAGTCTTTAAATGAATCTAGTTTTATGACTACATAAATTTTGGGGTAGTGGTAGAAGGGACTCTGTTCCATTGCAAAAGAATTGTAATAAAATGGCAGTAGACTTAGGCAGATCAATATCACTCTTCTGTGCAATTTTTAAAAACCAAAGTTGCAGCAGCAAAGCCAGTTATTGCAGTACTACTTAATTCATTTAGTAATAGAGTGCATTGATTGAGGTTGTCATAAATAACAAACCGCTTTGTCTGTACCTCCTCACCACCCTATCATATTATGCATACAGACTAAAACTAAAAAAATAGCTACAGCCCTTCTGAGCCTCAGGCTAACAAGCCTTATTGATTGTACTTGTCATGAGTAATCTAAAGCTAAAAGATAGCAACCCATAGGATTTGTATATAACCATTGTAGGCCAGGTTTGAACCCACCATGTTTTCTATGTGGGTAATGCCTGTAGAAGCTATGCTGATGTCTAGGCAGCTGACGTTTTACCGGAAACCAAGTGCAAACAGAAGACTCATGTTCTGAGCAGTGATTGGCAAAATCAATCTTAATTAGGCTGCAGATATTCAAGACCACTTCTAAACCTGAGCCTTTTCTTGATCCCCTTTAATTATGTATTCAGATCGAAATGACATCCTGAGCTATTATCCTGCTTGTTAAACCCACTCAGTCACTTGTTGTCTCAGCAAATGCATCTACGTCTTACTAAGCGGCATAAATGGTTTCCTCCGTCAGCCTCCTCGCTGTGGGAGCTGCAGCTGTGTCCTTCAGCGTCTTGGTTTCCAGAGCTCACTGCAAAACTTTCGGAGTTAATTTGTGCAGGTTGCTTTTGCACTCATACCATCCTGAACTGTCATTTGGCCTTTTCCTCTGCTGGGTTCCAGAGGAACCTCCTTTCTAGGTGGTAGATCAGAGCATTTTAAAAGTATATATAAGGGAACAAAACCCATTTATTTTGTTTCCTTGTTTGTTTTTATCTCAAATATGAGCTGCCACTCATGCGACTACTCATTCCCTTGCACTTCCCAGGAAGAGGCAGAGAAGAGCATGTTAGGGGTGGGTGCTTAGTTGCTTGAGTTTACTAATTAGCAGGGCTGACGTTCAGGAGCAAGATTGGAGCAAAGGCTGCTTAATCAGTGTATGTTTCAGGACTAATTCAGTGTTGTACATGGCCTTTTCTTTAAAAATCTGCTGCAGACACTGACGACTTGGGCCTTTGTGGCATATTGAGGTGTGAGATGGCCGATGACACTAAGCAAAACACCTAGGCTAGCATAAAATCCCTTCAACTTGCATACGGTTGAGATAGGTGGAATGGGAAGGTAAGAAATCTGTTAAAACTGTACTTCTAATATATTGGGGGGTTTGTGTTTGTTGGGGGGTGGTGGTGTTTGTTTTAAGAGGGATGAGCAGAATATTGTGAAGCAAGGCACCATACTCCTGGGGCTGCTCATTCATTAAAATGCTAAACTATATATGAAAATGAAAGAACTATATATAAAAATGAAAGCTAGAAAAATTGCAAGTGTTAAAATAGGTCCTATTGGGGGGTACAGTGGAGGTTGTGCTGATGAAGGTGTTTGCTTCACGTAGAGATCAGCACAGTTTAGTGTTTATTTAGACCAATGAGTCATCTTCCCTGCTTATAGAGACTGTTTGACAGAGCTCCTTCGCTAGAACCCCTTCCTCTTTCTTTTACCTTTCTTTTTTTTTTTTTTTTTTTTTTTTTTACAACCTTCAGTGTAGCTTTGCTGCTTCTATTATTTAGTCTTTCTTGCAAAGTTTTGCTGGATGTAATTTCCATACATACTATTTGTTGTAGTGTTTTTGTTAACTTTTATAGCGCAGGTTTTGTTGCTGCTTAGTTACTAAACATTAATGTAGTGCAGACAAAAAAATATACTTTGCTACTTAAGTAGCAAAGGGAATACTTTGGTGCCAGTCCTGTAAGAAACAGCATGAACTTAAGTTTTCAGGAATAAAAAAAACAAGAAAGAAATTCTCAATTTCATCAAGCTTAGTTCTCTGAAAGTCACTGTATCCTAATGTGCTAGAGGACATAGTTATGTACCTAGAGAGGAGTTTTTTCATCTTCCTTTGACTTTAGGATACAACTGAAAATTCTGGTCCACTACTTCTCTCAAAAAGAAAGCTGTAAGTAAAGCTTTTATTTGTGTCTGTTATACTGGACCTTGGGATTCATTCTGTGATCCCAAGGGTCACTTCTAGTGTTCACTGGTCCTTGTGTGCTGCAATTTTCTAGTAATGTTTGCGGCTCTTGAGGACCTGCTACACAGCAAGTAAATCTTTAGAGAACTCTTTGGAAGTACATACAGAATAATGCTATTCATGTGCTAATATGACATAGTTTAGTCTGAATTTGCTTTCTTTGAGCTTTGGTAATAGCTTGGTTTCTGGTTGCTCCAATATCAGTCCTGAGCCCTGGTAACTTCATCACTATCAAGATCTAGTGGCCATGTTGTCCAGTTTTTAAGCTGCTCTCAGCATTGAAAACATTTGTACAGGAGTGAGACATACCTTGAATTTCCTTTAGGAAGGTCCTGACAAGTGTCCTGGCCAAAGAGGTAGGACTTGGAGGAAGATGGGAGTTGTACTCAATACACCAGTATTGGCTGATGAGAATACAGCACCCCAAAGGATCCTATTGTGTGCATGGATGCTTTTGAGATCCTTAAAAGTCTATTGTATATTGGTATTAACTTTTACTCTATTTCATGTTTTGATCAAAGAGAAAAGCTTTATTTATTTTTTTATTTATTTTTAAAATAGATAATATGGTGGTTTAGTAAGTTTTATGCTTTTGGGCTGCAAACATTGCAGATGAGTTTTTTCTTTTTTTTTTTTCTTTCTTTTTTTTTTTTTAATTTAAAATTAAAGGGAGGAAAAAAAGGTTTGCTGAGTTGACAAAATGTTAGGGCTACCTAATTGGGAGGATCCTAAGTTACATGCTGCCTCTTAAATTCATTACTGTATTGATGAATATACCTTATTATCAATTTTTAACATGTAGCCCTGCAGTGCTATTAGTAAATTATGAATCCAGAATTCCAAATAATTCCTTATTATTCACTTTAGAAAATAAACATTGCAAGCTTTACCAGTGGTACAAAAATATCTCTGTCTCTTCTTACCTTTTATTTGTGATCCTTTATATTTTTTTGTTTAAGTTTTGACATGTCCTGGAGTTTCCTAAAGACAGAGGGGCTTTTTAATTTTTTTTGTTTTAATTTTTGGTTTTCGCTTTCTGGGCAAAATCATGACCTTCAACTTTCCTGCATCACCGCTGGCTAATCACCAACTTTCAAATTAATATTCTTCTGTGTAAGGGATTACTGCAGCATGACTTCACAAAATTTGCTTGAATTTTAGCCCAGATTCAGGCAGGTCTAGTTTTATAATGCATTCTTGCCAGGTGTCCAAGAGGGATGTTTCCTCTTTCTGAGGCTATCAGATACTCTCAGAAGTAACATGCACATTAGCTGTAAAGTTTTTCTTAGTTTTCATGATCTGAGCGGCCTGGAAGCATTAGGAAACATGTAATGATGCTCGGGATCAGGGCTGGATCTGACCTTTTAGTACCCATGACAAAACAGAGGGTAAAAAAAAATCCCTTCAGAAAGGAGTTAACATTAATTCCACCCCACCTCCCCAAACCTGCCAAAGTTTATTATTCATCTGGGCTATTAAAATGCTAGTGTTTGCAGACTCGGAGAAAATTACTGGCTCTTGGCAGAACAGTTCTTTCACTCACCATTAGAAATTTGTTTCTAAGGTCTTTTCTACCCACTTTCTCCAGATTACATTCATGAAAGTCACATTTTACAACAATAACTTGGTGCAGTACCAAATCTTTATTTGAGATAATTAGATACTCTATCTTTGATATGCACTTCATAGAATCACAGAATGATTTGGGTTGGAAGGGACCTTAAAGATCACCTAGTTCCACCCCCCTGCCATGGGCAGGGACACCTTCCACCAGACCAGGTTGCTCAAAGCCCCATCCAACCTGGCCTTGAACACTTCCAGGGATGGGGCATCCACAACCTCTCTGGGCAACCTCTTCCAGTGCCTCACCACCCTCACAGTGAAGAATTTCTTCCTTACATCTAATCTAAATCTACTGTCTTCCAGTTTAAAGCCATTACCCCTTGTTCTGTCACTACATGCCCTTGTAAAAAGTCCCTCTCCAGCTTTCTTGTAGGCCCTCTTTAGGTACCGGAAGGCTGCTATAAGGTCTCCCTGGATCCTTCTCTTCTCCAGGCTGAACAACTCCATCTCTTTTAGCCTGTCTTCATAGGAGAGGTGCTCCAGCCCTCTGGTCATCTTTGTGGCCCTCCTCTGGACCTGCTCCAACAGGTCCATGTCCTTCTTATGTTGGGAACCCCAGAGCTGAACGCAGTGCTCCAGGTGAGCTCTCACGAGAGCAGAGCAGAGGGGGAGAATCACCTCCCTCGATCTGCTGGTCACGCTTCTTTTGATGCAGCCCAGGATACGTTGGCTTTCTGGGCTGCAAATATACTTTGCTGGGTCATGTTGAGCTTCTTGTCAACCAACACTCCTAAGTCCTTTTCCTCAGGGCTGCTCTCAATCCACTTTACTTTTGGTTTTTTTACAGTGTACCTTTATCTTTTCCAGAAGTACTGTGTTCTGTTTGCAGGCATGACTTTCCATCTACACTATGTGCAATTGTTTTCAGTAACACAAATACTATTGTTTCTAAACAGATGTGTAAGCGTTGTTACTGCAAAGCTCAGTACTTTGTTACTGTTGCTACCCAGTAAGGGGTAGGCAAGAACCAAACTTGGAGAAACTGGAGCACAAGCAGAAAAAAGACTTTCCTGAAGTCTTACAGAAAGCTAAAGTCAAATACAAGTACACAACTCAATGTTTCTTAATGGAGTATTTTATTCATCAGCTACTACTCCATGCCTAATCACAGTTTAGCTGGATGGGTGCTCAAAGCCTAATTCTATTTTCTCTTAGCTTTTAGTTCAGGAAGCTAAGAGAAGCCCCCATCAGTGTTCTTACAAACAGATTAGACCTTTATGATGAAAGAAACTAATGTATTTGATTCTTTTTTGAGAGGGACATGGACTAAGAGATTTCCCACGGTTTTCCAGTCACCCCAAATGCAGGACTTCAGAGAAACTGTAAAGCTTATCCACCCATGCACCCTGGCTTTGTCTAGTCCGAATATCTAGTTTGAGCCATGTTGTCCTCCTCCCTATGATCTTTCCTGGAGTGCTTATTGCCACTGGAAATCTGTGTGCATTGGCCTGGAGGGGCACACAGTATCTTCCAAAAAGTCCCCCCCAGTGTGCACAACCAGCAGTCCCGGACAGGACAGTGGGGCTGCCTGTGAGGGTCATTTGTTCTGCAGTTCAGACAGAGCATCTGTATTTGCATTTTCAGACTCCAGTAGAGATTTCTGTAAAAAGAGTCTATTAGCAGTCATGACTGGTAACTTCAAAAATGCCCTTTCCTTATTGTGGGCTGATGTGTATGTGGCAAACTATAGTGTCATGCATAACATTTATGACGGTGAAATAATACCACTGAGATACTACAAGATTTTGATTTGCTCCAGGAACCAACTCTGTGACTCGTCAGCATTTTATGTAAATATGATGATTTATTTTGTCCCACAGACAGTAAATATAAGAATGTAGTTAATGTTCTTGATAAAATAGATTTAAAAAAAAAATTCCACAAATGTATATTTTTTTTCCCTGAGGAGAGCAGTTAGAGATGACAGAACAAGAAGAAGATGCAAGAAAATTGCCCCATGAATGTTGAGTTTTCTTCCTGTTATTACCTTAAGTTAAAGCTACACAGGATAAACTGTAATGGTAATCTTGTATTCCTGAGATACACGTGTAACTTAAACACATAAAAGTGCTGAGCAAAATCAACGTGTTAGCGATGCATGTGGTATCAGAAGAACCAAAGTCTTGCATCAGGTGGTCTGCTTAAGCACAGCCTGGGTGTGCATCTCTTTTATACTTTCTCTTCTGGTAGCTACTCCTGAGAAATGTGCAAATTTGGTGTTTTCTCTCTCCCATGAAACTTTCCACTAAGCAGATTTTTTTTTTTTTCATTATGAAGCATTTGGAGGTTTGCATTGCTTTACATGTGGATGGAAATTTTATGTTCGTATTTAATCAATTTGAGGAATGTCCTTGCCCAGGACTGGGGCATCTTCTTCAGAGAAAGTGTAGACTGGCATTTCCCATATTGAAATGACAGTGGACAAATCTCTGGCATTGGAACCACGCTGCATTGAGCAGTTCTGCAGTTCGGTTATTATGATGCACCTTCTCTGTTTTCAGCTCCTGTTCTCCATATCTCAGTTTATCATGGCAATTCTGTTTCTTCACCCCATTCTCTGCCATATTGCAGAGAAGTCTCAAATCCCTGTAAGAAAATCTCCTGAGAGCGTGAAAGTATTCTGACATCATGAGATCAGTGAAACAGTGTCTCAACCTATATTACATGTGTAAAAAGCTCCCTATAGATTTCAGCGTTGTTTCTATTCAGACCCTATGCATAGTTCAGGACTGTACTGTTAATTTTGTTATTGATGAGTGATAAATTCACTCACCGCAATAGGGAACACTCAGGTGTGCATATCACAAACTCACAAATCTATTAATAATTACATTCAAACACACAACTATGTACAACTATGTACAAAGCAAGGCTATAAAGTCAAGCAGAAAGTTAGGAAATAGCAGAACTAGTTGCCTAGGCAATGTTAGTCTGGTTCTTTTAATTATATGCATTTTGAGCTAGGACCTAAGGGCTAGATTTCTGCCCTGCCCCCCCGCATGGGGGATGCCTAGAGGGGAAAAAAATAGCTACAAGTTTACTAACTCTCATATGAAGTGTGAGATAACTATAATAAGGGGCTCTCACAGAACTCCTGTAATAACCTTTATCTTTATTGCATAGATGGAAGGAAAGGTCAAGATCTGTTCAACTAGTATCTTTGTGTGACAGACTTAGTGTTAGTTCCATGCTTTATATACATAATGTGTCCTCAGAGATTACAAGGAAAGCAAACAGGCTTCATCAATTTCTCTAACGATTCCTCTGAAAGATACTTTTTTTTTTTCTCAGTTTGTATTTTTAGCTCACTTTAACAACACCTCTATTACCAGGCTGTCAGAGACCTCATACATAGAATTTATGTTGGCTTTCATAAAGAAAAATTAGGTGGTATCTCAAGGACAGGCTCTACTTTTAATGTCATTAAAACTAAATGAGTTATTGTTGATATTCACCGAGGAACAGCAAATAGAATTAGATGGAGAAAAATCTTAGTGATAAGAAGATGTGGTGGCTTAAACTGTCCACTGCAGAGAAGAGGTAATTTATAAGCATTGCTTTCTCTAATGTATACGTAACCTGTACTTTACGCTGTGGCGGTTGGTTCTATTACTCCTAGGGGAAGGATGGAGGTTATGGAGAAGAGGTGTGGATTCTAGTTATAATACTTTGTATTTCTCCAGTAGCACTGAGTGCACGGCCGGGGCATCCTCAGCCCCTCCGAATGTGGCAGAGGAAAAGGCAGGGTGTCCCGGCCCGTTGGCTGCCGGTACCTGTTCCCTGTCAGGGTGTCTGGAGGAAAGCAGAGCTCATGGAAAGAGGGAAGATTTTAAGTACAGTAGTGAAAAATGCTGTTCATCAGCACAAGTGCTACCTCTGTTTTGAGGTCTGTATCCTCATGTTTCTTAGGGTATAACTGGGTATGACTGAATGCTTTTCAAGTCTTAGTAAGAAAAACTTCACTCTTTATTAGGATAAAGAAGCAGAGCTGGGGCACGAGCGTTTCACACACTAGAGGATTCCCGTGTCTGCACACTTTACATTTAAATTTATGCTCTTTGCTTTAAACTGTCTGGTTCTGTAAAAGAGGGAGGAAAGAAGCAAAGTGGGATTGAAGATTTCCCAGTTCTTACCTGGCTTGCCCAGGCTCATAAGAAAAGCAGAGTGCTCTGTTGAGGAGAGTAGAGTTTTATATAAGTCTGGGAAATGGCTGTTTTCTATGATAATCCCACCTATCTACAGATCCGTGGTACAGATGTCAACTTTGTTTCTTGTCTAACAGAGCTCTTTAGCTGTTAAGTCCAAAGCTGGAGTGAAGTTGAATATGGAGAACCCACAGCACATTCTAAGCGCTCAAAGTGTCTGGGGAAAAAATGAGGTATTGAATCTCCTGGTAGGCAAGAAAGTGCTACATATTTCATTTTATGTCTGTGGTATAAAGACTGAGAAATTCTTTAAAAAAAAATTATATCAAAAGTAGAGGCATTTATATATAACATCTTAATGTATAAATGTTTTGTCGGAGCATAGTAGAGAGCTATTACAAATGAAGAAGAAATGTTAAAAGAACATTATTAAGCTGTGAAGTTAGAAACCTGAAGGATAGAAAATGTCACTGCAAACTTAATTAGACCCCCTAATGTGTATGCAGTAGGAAGGCCTTTAATTACCTGATCACAAACTATTTTTTGCACAGCATCCTCCAATCCTTCCAGCATAGAAACCAGAGAGTCTTTAATTAATGAGCAACTAGTCAATATTTTGTGTTCTCCTTAATATGCATCCTTAAGTTTTATTCACTGTATACTCTTCAAACCTGGCTCCAAAAACATTATTATTCATTTCTTGATGGGAAATTCTGAAGTACACTTCACGAGAAACTTTATTTCACAAATATTTGTTTATTTTCACACCACCCAAAAGGTATGATGGGTTATTATGATTTTTCAGACAGTGAATTGTGTCACAAAGAAAAAACATACATTAATTTGGAAGCTTAGTTTAAGGCAAATAAAACTGTCCTTCAGCAGTTTGTATGCATTTGAAGACAAATTTCAGTTTACTTCAGTTGCATATACTACCTGGTGAAGAAAATCAGATCACAGTATTTTAAATAGATTTTTATTTTCCCCCACCTAGCATAGGCTGAAAACAAGACTTTGACCTGTTCAAAGAAAAAAACAAGTGAGAGCAAGAACGTGCCTTGAGCCAGGGAGAGATGTTGCCTCCCTAGCCACGTCATTAAGGCACTAAACAGCTATCTTAATGCAGTAGACAGCTGCATTTAAAATTGTTGCTGTGAATCAGAAAGACCAAACCTGGTGATAGTGAGAGATAGCTATCAAAATAAACATACCTTCTCTATTCCCAGGAATGAATGCTTGTTCTGCATTTAGAAATTACTGAGTGGTATACAAGCATACTCATGCCTGAACCTTTTGCTGATGAGGAGAGTCATACTTGCTCCTTCTTCTTGGCATTTCCATCTGCATGGTTTTCCTGCAATTGTACCCTTTCCACAAGGTGGCCTCACCCAAATAATTTATGGCAAAGTAGTATCAATAGTTGCCTGAGAGGCAGAAGTGACCTGTCATTGGGAACACTCTGACGGTGTCTCTCGCTTCCAGATGAATCTCTTAATAACAGGATTAGTGTTTAAAGGAAGGGAATGGAGGCACCAGCACTAAATGAAGTGAGCCAGCTCTCTATCTCTTAAGCCACAATTCAAAACAGGGTTCCGGATGGTCCTTCCATTTCCATTTAAATGCCCACATTCCAGGTGTGAAAAAGGGTCAATAAGGTTGTGAGCCTAAAATTCCAAAATTGTGGTTGACAGCCCTAAAATACCAGTTATTCTGACTTGTGCTCACAGTGGACTGTAGGAACTTTTCCCATGAATTGCCATTTTTTGATTAAATGTAAACAGTATTTTTGAACAAAACTCTTTATTGTCTTTTACCTATAATTTGTCTCCGTAAAACTGGTATCTCATAATTGGTAGTTCCATCTGCCTCTGAGGTGCAGGTGGGATTAAAGTGTATCCTCCCAGGCTTTATGAATGAAACTGTTACTTTTTTCTGGCTTCCTCTCCTCTTGCTCATTTACTGCTGACCCCCCAAGTTCTGCAAGGAGGAAGGTGTTAGAAGGCAACACCTGCTTTAGTGAGGAACTGCATGTAACAATAGAGCTTTCTAGGAACATTCTTCACTGCTAACTGAAATTGGGGTCCTGCAGAAATAATAAATGACCACGTAATAGAGAGGAGGGGAGGAGTCCACAGTAGTCTCTATGGCACTGAGTGCTGACATTTCCTAGCTTGTTAAATACCTGTTTGGCAGCCTTAATATTTTTTACAAAGGATGGTGGATGGATGGGTGTGCATGCGTTGGTGTGCAAGCATGTAGATATCTGTATGCCCATGCTTTTAAAAAAAACCCAAACAATTCTACATAATACCTTTGTGTAGTGTCATTGAGTCTTGCGTGGCTCAAAACTTAGGGTGAGAGGCCCATATCTGCTGCTTTTAAATGTCTGCAACAAGCAAGAGCACCTTGTTTTTCCTTGTCTGACCATTGGTAAAAGGTTCTGAAAAACTAGATCAGAGGTTTTTCAGAAAGACCACAGAAGCAAGGTGACAATTTTGAAAAGAGAATGGCCAGAGTAAAATGGCATTGTTTCTTCTGGCCAGCTCTATGAACTCTGCAATCTTTTGGATTGGATAAACCACTTGAATAATCTGTTCTTTATCTATGAGCAAGGTCTAGGAGAACAGATCCAAAGGGGAATGTAATCCTCAGAGGTGCTCTCACTATCCTCTCTAGTATGCCTCCTTACAAATGTAAATTCTGTCCAGTGGGGAAGGAAAGGATTTAGCATGCTAATTGCTAGCAATTCTGCCTTCAATCAAAAGCGCACAGAGCAGCTACAGAGAAGAACAATAACAGTCTCTGGATTACACTTAAATCTACTGAAATGTGGCATTCCAACTTGTGTCAGTAATTTCAACTTCTAGCCAGGTAAGCAGCAGATTTATCTTGCCAAAGAAATAAAAGTTATTCCAGGTTTAAACAAGCATATGTCATTTGAACCCAGCATATTTTATTTAGCCCTACCAAAAAATAGTTGAAATCTCTCTTTGAAAATAACTAAAGAGTCTGTGCTTTTTAGGTGATATGTTGGCGTCTGAGCCTGTTTGTTTAATTATTCTAACTCTTCATGTGACAGGAAATAATACAGTATTGCTGCATCATCATGAGATCACCAATGCTGATTCACTTCATTTATAGGTGAGAGACTCCCCCCCCTAAAATTTCCTCTATAAAAAGATTATGCAACACCCAAGCAGGTTCTAAAAGTAGAGATTTTTCTTTCTTAATTTTTTTTTGGGGGGGGGGAGGGAGGAATATATAAAAATCTGCCCAGTCCATTAATTTCCTTTTACAAGCTGTTGATATTCTTAAAGCTTAGTATCTTCACGACTCCTCTATCCATTATTTCCTCCACTATGTAGCCATTATGGTTTCTGTATACCTTGGAAACCATTTGTGCATTTAATTATGGAATATTTCTTAAGTTTTTAGCACTTATCAGTGGTCTCAAGTTTCTTGACACCTACAATTAGGGGTAATTGCGTGGTGGACTGCGGATAATGGTTTTCTATTGAGAGAGAGAGAGATAATGTTTTTACATTACTATTACTTTATAGCATTTTTACAGAAGTATATAAAGAGTTCTCAGCTAACATCAGAACTGTGTGCTGCCATACACCATAAACATCCATCAGGTGAGATGATTTCTGCTTAAGAGTAGTTGTAAGTAGGTGAAAAAGACTGACAAGGTATTATTACCCCTATTTTGACAGATGCAGAACCAGGACTCAGGGACTGTCTGGATTAAGCAGCAAAAAAATAACATGTGGCTCTTCGGGTCTTGGTGTGCTGTGTTGTTCAATCCAGGGACCTGGATCCTAGAGCATGCTAGAAGTTTCTTACAGTTTATGCAGTTAAGTTTCTTCGTCATGGCAAGTGGGATGCAGAAGCAGGGGAAGGATGGGTAAGCAGTCAGTACAGCATTTTGAGACAAGGCCAAGGACTTAGTTACATGGACTAAGGAGCTTGGCGAGTGCACTTCGGAACTCACCAGACTGTGCCCAGACTGTGCCCAGCCCAGGTGTGTTAAACTACAAACTGGTGAACTTTCCTTCTAGCATTTAATCTGCCTAAATACTGCAATGGCTAGTTCTGAAATATTTCAGTCTGGTTGTGTATTGCATCTTAACTGGCAAATGCCAAAGTTAATCATATCTAGAATCTATTATAAAATGCTTTTTCTCACTGTCAAGGGAAATAATGTTTGGGTTTTTTTTTTAATTTTAATTTTAGAAAATAAAAAGAGAAAACACAATACTATTTGATAGGAGTAAGATGATGCTTTTGGGAGAGACACAGACAAATTTCTTCAGTAAAGGCTGGAGGTTCACGTGCTCTTTTCCTCACTTCAGTGGGATCACAGTGGCTTGAACTTGGCTGGAGATGCAACAGCCAAACATGTCACTTTGTGGCATTCATTTGGAAGGATACTACACGGGAATGCTGAATTAGCCATCTTCCTGTGTGACCCGAGATGAGCTGGAGTTCAGTGATTATAGTGTCAGAATAAGTAGTTCAATGGCATACAAAGGATATAATTTCTGTGGGTACCTGAGGACTTGTACAGCACAGGCTGGGCTGTTAGCAGAGATCGCTTGTGAGAGGAAATATCATTTCCTGACTATCTGTAATAATATTAAATCTAATTCATGCTTTTGTATTCATTCCTGAGCATTATGCAGACTTGGCAAGTCATTAAGGACAAAACAGAGTTACTTTAAGATACGCTGAGTACTGAAACAGAAGAAATTGAGACTCCAGATTTAAAAATGTAGCTACCAGGGTCATAAACAGGAAGTTTGTGGGATAGATGAAATGAGCACACTGCTGTCTTGGAAATTTTGGTGCCTGAGAGAGCCTTTCTACTTGCTGTTCAGTGTGAAGTGTCATATTACTGCAATAAATTAGATACATTTTCTGGTACACTATTTCAAGGGACAATGGAGGATAAAGCAATTGTGGAAAAACGCATACTACCTGTCTGCCTTTCTGCGCATTATGGAATTTAAGCTGTCCCATTTTTTTAAAATGTTTGCTGTCCATCTCCTCTGCTTACCTGAGTGCATTTTAATACACCTATTCACCACTAAAGCCAATTTCAGCAGTATTGCTGCTTTTCTAAAAATAGACTCCAAGAGCATCTTTATCATCTGCAGTGTGAATTGTTTGTTTTAACAGGAAGCTACTTTGCTACAGTGCCGTTTCTTAAATTGCATGTTACTTTAACAACCACATCCACCCAAAACATTATGATTGTGACTGAAGAAATACAGTTCTGAATCATGAAGTGGAAGGCATGAGAGTTTATGTGTGTATGAAACCAGTTTTCATTTTGCATACACACACACACACACAAACATGGAGAATCGTGATTACAACATGCAGTGTCTTCTGTTTGTAGCAATGCCAAACCAAACTTCAAGTGTGGATTAAAATATGTCCCAGTGAAATGAGCAGAATTTCAGTAATGAAACAATGTATTGCTGAGAATCATTTTAACTATACTCTTTAATCATGTTCTCAGGAGGTAATGTTGTATACATATTCAGCAGCTGTAGCGTGGGTCTGTGAGTGTTGTCATCCAGAGCAGCTTGAGAGGTGAGCCGGCTTTGTGCGTTCATAGCAGTGTGTTAGCCCCTGCTTGTTGCTGAATAGTGTCCTTTGCTCCTTCTCAACCCATCTTGCCTTGCAAATCCAAGTGTTTCTACAGCCTCCTGCAGTGAACAGCCTGAAGGGCAAGGACTGGCAGAGCCTTCATGGGGGCTGGTGGAGGACATTGAGTCAGCACGATCGAGACAAGTCAGTCGTACAGTAGATGCATAAACAGCCTTGCCAGTGGTTGTTGCAAGCATCTATGAAATGGCTTTCATACTTCCAGCACTTGATAATGGTAGAGTTGGACATCAGTAGAGAGTCTGATGGGCAGAATTTTCAGTGACCTAGAATAACATTGCAGATAATAGGGCAGACTTTTACTCCTCAATACAGGTTTTTGACTCCTCAGTATAGGTTAGGTATGATTCTCACAGCTAGGAATTTTGGAGCTTTGATGCCAACTACACATCCATCCCACCTCCCTCCCCTCTAAAGCTTTTGGAACTTTCTTGTACTCTTCTTTTGAGCATCAGTATCAATACCTTGATTTGTTTAGTCTGGGTCATGTTTCAGGCCCTGTAAGATCCACATTCCTCCGAGCAAGCATTCAGAAGGTTATGTATGAGACTGAGATCGGGGCCAAGCTGCGGATCCTTTACAGTATTATGCTGTCATTCCTATTGAAGAGAACACAGTGCAGTTTGTCATACAAGAAGTGGCTGTCCCTCTAGGACTTCTTGAAATAGATGAGAGACTCCTATTCTCCTTACATATCTAGGCAACGCAGCAAAGCATGGAAAGGAATTAAAAGGTAGTTACAATAGCCTAAAAAGGACAATAAGCTCATAGTTCCAAGCTGACATTAATTATGTTCTGATGAGCTCATAGTGGGGCAGTTACTGACAGTAGCACATTTAAGAAACAAGATACTGTCACTGTGATATTTTTGGCTGGAAGTAGTTATGCTAGCCACTCACTGAGGCTTTGTGTTAAAGTTCAAGCAATATATAGTTTCGTCTTCTTAAAATCAAAGACTATCAATTTCAATTCCTGGTTATTGTGTTACTTCAAATCCCAAGCTGTTGGTGAGGCTCTAAGCTACATAGAGTCAGAGGATGTCTCTACCCTGTTTATATTAAGATGTATTTCAGTCTTCATGTTCTGGTTTCAGTGGAGTGGCAAGACTCCTACAATTATTTGCAAGCACCCTCATCAGTACCTTCAGCAGAAATAGGTTGTGTACCGTTGTTCTAGAAGCAATTGCTGCTAATGGTGCACTAAGTGGTAGACAAGTGTAAATAGCAAATATAGGACTCAAGGCAGAAGTGGAGACTAAAGAAGAATTTTTTTCCCTAAACTTTCTTCTTGCTGTAACCCTGTGTTCAAACTCTAAGTGAATTAAAATTTACTGGCATGCCCACTAGTATGCTGACATAACCTGTTAGATTTCACTGGGGTTGGGATTTGAGGCAAACTTCAGGTCCTTACTGCACTGCTCAATCCTTCCTGCTTTTCGAGGTGAGAAACCTGATCAGAGATATTATCTAGACTTTCTCAGCTTCCAAAATATTTAGTTTTGAATTTTGATCCTCTCAAGAAGACATTTAAAAATGCACTCTGGTTTTGATTTTTATTTAAGTAGGTTGTGATTTGCGGCAAAGGATTGATTTTTACATCCTGCTACAAGCTCTTGTCCTCACCTTGGGCAAGTTTCTCTGCGGTTCAGTTATCTGTTATAATAGTAGGGATGAAAGTTCTGTGCAGTCAAGCTTTTGTTTTGTTGATGTAGACTGGGAGCATTTTGTGGGGAGGGATCATTCTTTGAAATTCCTAGCAGAATGCAACCTGACTTCTGGTTTGGAGTTTCTGTATTCTGGTGAAACACTTATCAGTGTGCTGTCATATCATCTGGGATAAATGGTTGAATAGCGAGAAACTTGGTATTCTTTTTCCAACATCAGAGTTTCCTTATTTCATTTTTTTTCCTTGTTTAATTTGTTTCCTTCATCCAATATTTAAAACTAACAAGCACAAGCAAACACAGAAAAAACTTGAAAGGCTAACAATCAAACAAATGAAAAAACCTTCCCATTTTATATAATTCAATTAAACACATTCATCCCATGATGCATTGAGGAAATTATTATTACAGACACAAATCACTTTGTGGTGTTGTATTATTAACTGCTTCTGGGGCCAGATGATTCTTCTGCCAGATTAGAAGGAAGGAAAGATAGGATGTAATGTCAATTATCCTAATTGTTATGGGTCTTTCAACACTAGGGTTTATGTGAGTTCCCAGAAAGGGGATGCAAAGATGCGTATATTTGCACATATTGCTACAGGCCACGTTCCTGGGTGGGGGTCTGCCCCAAACAGCCTGGAATTTCAGGACTGAAAAGGTCAGATTGTTGTAGCAAGGAGACATGGGATGCCCTAGGAAGCAGAGGGTTGTTCTGGTAGTGTCCACTACCAGAAGTCCCAAGGGTCCCTCCTGTGAATGAGAGGTGCAAACATTCAAGCACACTTCAGTAGCAAATAGGGATTTATTAGGATGAGACTGCTGAGGTAGAGAAAACTCTGCAGGAATTATCTGAAAGTTGTTTTGCTTTGCGGCTTCAAATATCTGTAGATTTCATTAAACTGCCTTGTAAAATCATCACAGTAGGAAAAAAAAGATGGAGGGGAAGGGATTCGGTGATTCAAAACGGTCTCAACCCGTCAGGCTCAGGCAGGAGGAAGAGGTGGGTACCGTCAGTGCTGCAACTGGCTGTTAGGAGTGTTCATTGACATCTTGCCCGAGAACAGAAACAGCATATCACACTTTGAGAAATTTGTGATGGGAAGAAGCCAATTTTTCAGTGCATATCCCTTTATTCTGAAGCTTTCACTTCCCCAGTATTCTTTCCTAGAGATTCATGTCAGTTGTTTAAAATGTCCTAAACTTCAGGATTTCTAGATCTTTGGAGAGAGTTTAAAATGCCCTGGAGATCTCCCTGGTGATAGCTGTGCATGCATCTGCCTGAGTACTAAAAATAGGATATTTTTATTTAATTGGATAGTGGAAAGCTAGAGATTTCTCACATCACTGTGATGGCAGATTCAAGATTTTATGTATGTCAAAACAATGCCATCTGGGTTTGTTTATATCGCTGTTAGACTTTTGCAGGAGTCCAAGTGGCTATTTGAAAACCAGTATAGCATCAACCTAACAAGTAAACAGTAGGTCATGCTACAATCCTTTCCAGTTTCTTTGGCCAACATGGAGAAATCTTTGCTTACACAAGTGCTGGATGAGTGCGTGTTAGTCAAAGCAAGCTGTGGAAATGAAGACAATGTCATAAAAAACCTAGGAGGACATATGGAATCATATGAATTAAAAGACTGAGTCCCAGTTTTAAACATTCTCATTGTCTTGCCTTTTTTCTTTGACTCTTTCACCTCTCAATCCCTTTGGATTATATGAGCATAAATTTTATTTTTGTATTTACAAATGTAAGGTTTATGTAATAGACAGTTGGGTTTTTTAGGGTGTTTTACGTAACTAAGACATTTTACTTCTGAGTTAAAAAAAAAAACACAACAAACTAAACATCCCTGCTTGAGATAACAGAAATCTGTTTTAATTGATTGAAGGTAATTACCAAGATTGATTGCTCATCCCCCCTCCAATCTAGTTTAGAATTGTAGATTGTGTGAGTGATAAATTTGGATGGTTTGCAAAGTTCCTGGTGGATGTTTGATTTGAGATTAGTGTTTTGTAAGGAATCAGGAAACGGAGTGCTAAACCAAAGCTAACAAATGATACGGTCTCTCCTTTAAAGAGACCCCCAACTCAGCTGGCAAAACTTGGAGTTTTTCTATTTGTCTAGGGGGCTAGCAATCTCTTATTTTTATGGTAGTTTGGGAGAGGAATAGTTTAACAAAGCTCATGGAACTCATACAAGAGAGATTAATACATAATGAATAGGATCTCTAGGGCACAGATGAGGTTAGTCTCCAACAACCAAAGGAATTTGTAATGTTTGATAGTCAATGAGACCCAAAGTCCCTCCAGATCAATTTCTTTTTGATATGGCAGAGCTCACAGGTAGGTCTCCCTGGCTCTGTGGCCTCATTTGCTTTGTCTAGATGGGGGTAGGTATCAGCTCATGCATTGTCTTAAGTACCAGGCTTGGAACTTGCTGTAGGCAACATCTGAAGATGCTTGAGGGAGTTTTTATTCAGTGTAATCAGATCACGCCTTGGGTGCTTATGATAAGGAAGTGTATACTTGGTGATATTCGACCCAATTTTGGTGAAAATTAATGCAAAGGGTGACTTTAGAAATAAACCGTGTCTTTTCTGTGTACCGTTACGGTACATAAAAATGAAAGAAGAGTTCATCCATTTAAAATGTTCAGTTCTGTTTTTCTTTAGTAGAGAACGGTAGCTATTGTTAACGTTAAGAGTCTGCCCTGGCCCTCCTGATTTCTGCCAGCTGCTCCCCACAGGGTACGGGAAGGCTGGTAGCTGCCGGGGCCTGGTGACCGGGGTGTTCTCCACTGTGGTGCTCTCTGTTCGGATTTGGAAGTGGAAGTACCGTTTGGGCTGCAGACCTCAGAAAAAGTTGGCTCTGAATGGCACGTTCCCGAGAGCTGCTGCGCGTGGTACTTTCCCGTGTGCTGTCAACTCAGCGATGGGGCTAAAGCCGGTCTGCGGAGGGTCCAGGTCGAGGTGACGCTGTGGTTGTAATGACAACTGCGCTGTGTCCTGGCGGTGGCTGCCCAGGAGCTCCTGCCTGGGAAGCCCACCCGGGGAGATGGTTGGTAGTGTGTCTGCCATGTACGGCTCCTTGGGGGAGCATCCGAAAGCCTTCAGAGCTAGTGAAAACACAGGAGTTCTTTGGAAAAGCTGTGTAAAAACATTCAAGTAACGTTTTTCAGCTTGATTCTTTAATTCTGGATGAATTTGAGGCAGACACACCCACTGGAAGTAATGAATATATTAAAAGAAACTAGGGCGTTATTAAAATAAGTCGTTTTATTCAGTAGCGCGGATGCCCACATAGCTACTGATGCTTTGTAAGTGTGACGCAGTTTGTAAGGATGGTCCACAAGGAAGGAGTGGAAGGAAACCAATGGGCTTGTGGTACAAAGTGTGTATTTGATTTCCAGATGACTTTGCAGTTACAATCCCAGGTTCTGACTAGTGAAATTTATGGAGAAATTTTCCTTTTGAAAAACGATCAGTGTCAGTACCACTTTTTTGTTCAAGGGAAAGGAACATTTTTGGTGACATTTTTCAAAGAGAAACTTTGAAATCAAATTACATTTTTATTGTTTTTCAGATTTCTTTTGTTCAGTATAGCTGTTGGAAAATAAGCTAATGAATAAATCATCTAGAAATAAAATAAGTTTGGTTTTTTTTTTCTTTTTTTAATGAACAATTTCCTATGAAATGTCACTAGCTCCAAATCAGAAATTTTCTTAATCTGTTTCACTGGGGGAAAAGGAGTAGAGGTTTTTCAACTCTTTTGTCAATAAATGCTCTGAGACACTGAATAATTATGAATCTTGGTATATACCCATCTTTATCTGAGAGCTTACATGTTTTATTAGTTTTGTAGTTTCTGTGGTCTTTTTTTTTTTTTTTTCTTCAGAGGGTTGGTGATGAGATCGGCAAAATTTAGCAGTAGACTTGACATTTCATATAGACAGACCTAAAAATCTGACTAGAAAAAGCATCCTGAAATCCCTAGTAAAACAAAAGCTGCTGGGTCCACAAGTTGTCTGAAAATGATGTTAGTTGTTCAGCTTTCATGTGCTAGTAAACGTGAATAATACTTTCCTCAATCTCCTGCTACGTCTGTCATTCATTATTTTATAGCTCTGTGTTGTACTCCAGACATTGTTTTTTCAGGCTGAAGAATCCTGGTCTGTTTAATCTTTCCATATTCCAAAGATGTTTTACACCATTGGCTTACCTTGTTGCTGTTTCCTATATTTTTTCCAATTCAACTATATCTTTGTCTAGATGGAGAGACAAAAGCTTCACAGTTTTCAATTTGGGGTCATATAGCTGTTTGTTATATAATGTCATTTTGATGCTTTCTGGTTGGCTTGTTCTCTGCTTTTTCTAGTAATTCCTGATAACCTCTTTGGGGTTTTGGCCATGTTTGAGTCCAGAACTGATGCTTGCATCCAACAGATCATTCGGTATCATCAGATCCTTGTGCAGCTTTTCTCAGTCAGTCTTTATTTTTACAAGCCACCAAATTTCATGTTATTATAAAGTTGTGTCAGTTCTCTATATTCCATGTTTTCTTTGATACGGCATTTACAAAGTCAAGAAATAGCACAGATCAGACTAGATCCCCTTAGTGTTCACTGATAATTTTCTTGCCAACCTTTCTTTCCTATTCTCTAATGAATTATTAACCTATAAAGGCACAGCCTCTTTTGTCATATATCAGCTTGGTTTGTTTGCTTTTGGTCTTTCAGTGATTTTCAAAAAAAGCTTGATGAAATGCAAGTGCATAGTATCAATTATACCATTATTATAAATACATAAACTGATTCCTTTGAAGACTTCTGATAAATTTGTGGGGTCTATCTTCCCTCTGAAGAAACAAGATGTGGTTTAGTCATTATATAATGATCTGCCTGTTTGCTTATTCTGATTTTTAAAATCATTTCTACTGATGTATGGATTTATTTGTACGTGGGTACCCAGGCCTGTCTTAAAGCGCTTTAAAAAAGTGGTTCTGCATTTGCCACCTTCTGTTTCTCTGGTAATGAAGTCAATTTCCTTGATAGGATAGGTAGACACCGCAGCTAATAGTTGAGCAATTTTATATTGAATTTCCATGTGGAAGAATATTAACAGAGTTTAGTGGACTGCTTCCGGTCATTTTATATGTTAATTCGGTACTCAATTTAAAATGCTTTTTCTCACCCATTTCCCCAAAAGAAAGAGCTTAGAGTTGGAATTACCCTAAGCTGCATCCTACTAAGCTCTGATGCAGAGAATTCATTTAACATCTCAGCTATGGTCTTGTCTTCTTCAAGCCTGTCTTGCAGACTTTTTCTCAGGCTTTCTTCCCATCACGTGTTTCAAAAGGTATTTATTGCTATTTTTTATGCCTTTTATAAAATGATTTATAATTTTTAAAGTTTTACATTATGCTGGTATTCTGTATTTACAGAACTGATCCTGATTTCCATTTTCATCATTTAATCGTGACTTCTTCTTTAAAAGGAGGTCTTCCTACTTAAAATAGCTTCTTTTAGTCTCTTGTTTTACCAGATTGTTTTTATTTCTTCTAACAAACTTGTTTTCAGAATAAGTGGCATGTATTTATTTATTTTGAATCTCAAATGTGATGACTTTAAAATACTTCTATGATGCTTAAATAATTGATCCTTTAGTTACTTTTAATTTCTATCTAACAAGTCCTAATTTTTATGTATTTCCTCTTTTTGAAATTAAGCTCTGCTTTAAAGAAATATTTTTTTATTTCTGTATGTGTGTAGCTCCGCACTTGGCTATGCTGAATTTCAGTGTTGTGTGGCCAGTGTTGCAGAGTAGCTCCTCAATAGCAGGGTTTTTTCCTGAGTGCTGCTTAAGTCTAAAGCAAGCATTGTCTGCCTGTTTGGTACCTTGCCTATCAACTCCACAAATGTGCATTTCTGTTTTCTAAAATTTGGAGTTTAAATCACTATGTCAGTTACCCTCTCTATTCAAAGGTGTTTTCTCTACTCGGGGATCTTTTTTACCACATCATCTACTGTTATGTTGTCCTGGTTTTGGCTGGGATAGAGTTAATTTTCTTTCTAGTAGCTGGTATAGTGTTATGTTTTGGATTTAGTATGAGAATAATGTTGATAACACACTGATGCTTTTAGTTGTTGCTAAGCAGCGCTTAGACTAGGTCAAGGGTTTTTCAGCTTCCCATGCCCAGCCAGCGAGAAGGCTGGAGGGGCACAAGCAGTTGGGAGGGGACACAGCCAGGGCAGCTGACGCAAAGTGGCCAAAGGGCTATTCCATACCATGTGACGTCATGCCCGGTATATAAACAGGGGGGAGTTTGCCGGGGCAGGGGCAGATTGCTGCTCGGGAACTAACTGGGTATAACTCGGTCGTCGAGTGGTAAACAATTGCATTGTGCGTCACTTGTTTTATGTATTTGAATCCTTTTGTTATTATTATTGTCATTTTATGATTGTTATTATTATGATTATTATTTTCTTTCTGTCCTATTAAACTGTCTTTATCTCAACCCATGAGTTTTATTCCCCCTTCCCCATCCCCCTACATGGGGGCAAGTGAGTGAGCGGCTGCATGGTGCTTAGTTGCTGACTGGGGTTAAACTACAACATATGTGAAATGGTAATGTCACCTCGTCATGTTCTTGATAACCCAGATCTAACACTCTAATGTGGAAGAATTTCAATCTGTATAAATACTAGGATGATCAATAATAACTCAGTAGCCCTATGGGGTTCTAACCTTTGTTGTACCAGTCCTTCCCACTCCATCCTTATGTCATTCGTACTCTGCAACTGTACGGCCTCCTCCAAGTGTCTTCTTTCCACTAAGCTCCTGATAAGTCTGCTGGGATGTATTTTCAAATAAACAAGGCTTTCATCCAAGTTAGTTAGACTTCCAGAATTAGCACGTGTACATTTGACATAACCCTAGAGAACTGTATTGACATGCTCTGTTCAAATGGGACTTGACTTCCCGAGACCATGCTTTACTGGTTAAAATGTGTGGATTTTGTCTGTTTCTGTCCTGTGCTGTAATCAAGGGTAAGAAATTATCTTTTCATTCCTCAATGACTCATGAACACTGACATAGAGGGAAATCAGACTCTCTGAGAATGCTAATCTGAGACTCTCCAAGATTGTCATATAATAAAAGATTTGGAAGCCTGCAGAATCGCTGCATATTCTTTTAGTTGTAATGTGTTGATTTAGTGGTGTTTTAAATAACTGTTGTCTTAACGCTGCTTTTTCTCAGTGTGGGTACCAGTTCAGGTGTTCGTTAATGCTATACTGTAGAAACCTGAGGAGTTGAAATGTGCATGAGACTATAGTATTGATGCCGATGAAGTTGAGAACATACCAGTGTTCTTTATTACAGTTAAATTTGTATATTTGTGCCATCCTCTTCTGTTTGGCAGAAAATGAGCTCATCTTTGCTGAAGACAGAACAGTGAACGTACGTCCTAGCACAGCTTATTATGCAGGCCTCACAGTATGCAGAAGTTTTGAAAAGAAATCCTGTAATAGGTTAATTTTCCTCTCTGTGGGTTGCATTGTCTAAAGCACTTCTTTCTTTCTTCCTTTCTTGGTTACTTTTCAAGGTGTAGCTACTCATACTGCTTTCAGGAAAAAAAGAATCTTAAACACAATGTCTTCATCTTAATAATTCCAAAAAAATGTTAGGTGTTTCTATTTCTTGTTCTAAAGGCAAGCTCTTTCACGGATCTAACTCCTGGATCCTTTCTTTCACCTACAGTCAGGAGATTAAAAAGAATAAGAGAGCCCTGTGTGCTAGATTTTACACCTCAGGAGAAGGGCTTGTTAAGCAGCTATTGATTTTTATTTTTTTTTTTTTAAATTATCCCTCTCCCCCCCCCCCCCCCCCCCACCATCTCAGTTTCCATATTTAAACTGGAAATACTGGTACTATTATTGGAGAGACTCCCTAAGGTTTCTAGTTCTTGAGTGTTTGCCTGGCTATGATTTAGGGAAAAAAATGTATCGAAGTGCAAGTAGAAAGGGCAGCTTGCAAGAAGTGTGGTAGAAGAACACTCTGGAGAAGCAAACTATCCAATTAGTATTAACAGGCATTATGTTGAAATTATTGACATGATATTTTAAAATACAATTCTACTTTTCCCTTCTCTTAAACCTTTTGCCTTCACTTAAGCCATGGTTCTGATTTGATTTCTTTAAAAGTATCCATTATGGTAAATCTTGGGCTGCAGGTCCATACAGAAATCAACTAATTTCCTTAATATTTTTACATCTCTAAAACAGCATGTGAGGCTCCTGAACCTAGTGCCACAGAGTGCAAGGTTTAGGAATATTTCCAGACCTTGTTCGTTTTTGTTCCTTTCTTAAATGGAGGTATACAGAAGAGGATGACAACTAGCAGTCTTTGTTTGCCTTCCTATGGGTGATCCATTACAACTGCTTAAAAACTGGTGATCTTTTTGTGTAAATCAGCATCGCATATCTTGCTGTTAGAAGATGCGAAGACATAGTTTCTCTAAGATGATCCTCCCTGGGGAAAGGACAAGAATGCAGCTCTTATGGAAATTCCTAGGGACAGTCCAGAATAATGCAACCCAGTTTACATATTTACAGAAACCTTTGTTGCATAGAAACTCTGCTTGTTGCAAGAAAATTTCCAGGTTCCTTCCCTTATGTTCAGCAACACAGCGATCATGCTCATTTTGAAATATGTTTTTTACAAGTCCTGAAATTTCCAACTCACTGAGCAGTTCCTATCCTCTTTCCATTTTCAACATGAAAATTATGAAGCACTTTTTATTTATGGCCTCCTGTGATCTTGGATCTGCTGAATGTATCATGACTTTATTTAATGTCCTACTGTAACAGCAGTTACAGGCCTTTTGTGTACGTGAGCAAGATTTACACTTCAGAGTCAGAATTCCAGGCCATCTCCTCCTTGGGTCACGAACAGAAAGTTACTTTTTTCATGTTGTAGTTTAGAGAACATCACGATCTTCAGAACCTACTGCTGAGGAGTTTTTGGTGTGGCTGGCATAATAAAATGTGTGGTTGAAACTCAATGGGCAGACACGCATTTGGAAGATGTTGCATGCACGTATGTCCACAGAGATGTTGCAAAAGCTCATCTTACTCTATTTCAGAAGAAAAGTGGTTTCTGTGAGTTGCTTACTGTTCTGGAGATTAATTTAATGTGGTTCAATGACAGACCCCGATGTGAAAGTGGAATGACAAGACTCAAATGTACAATGCAGCAAACATTACAGTAATGGCTTTGTAGGAGGAAGCTATGTCAATTAGATTTAACCTTCCTGTGGTAAGAAAAGTCTATGCAACTCACTAAGCCAAGACTATGGCTTATGTACATGAGCATGGATTTACTGCTCTGAAGGGTGTGGTAATGATTTACACCAATACAGGGTGTAACTCATGGTGTATTGACACAGGAGAATTTGCAGTTTAACAAGGCATGGTTGAAAAAGTCTAGAGAAATACATGGGCAAATAGGTTTTTTGTTTTCTAATTTGCAATTACATGGTGCTTTTGTAAGCACAGCATAACAAACCTTAGAAACAGTCACTATTGTTAGTATTATTTATAACCTCAGGTTTGTGTACTTTATGATGATGACACTACTGAGAGAAGATCTTGAATAAGGTAAACAGCACAGTGGGATCAGTCTACAGCGCCCTTTTGCAATGTTAACTGTTATCTTGGCTATTCTCCTATGCAAAGGAGAAAAAAGAAACACAGAAGGCAGTGTATAGCAAAAAATATGTGTGTATGCATGTGCATTTCAGTGCACTATAAAACACTGGAGAAAATCAAGCCTACCTATTTATTCTCTTCCACAGGATATTACTTTACTGATCCAAATGAAAATGCCATCAAACTTCATAACAGGGAAATAATGTAAGATAACGAAGCACAATATTCATCTGAGGTCACTGTTGCATGCAATAACTAACACTTCTCTGGTGTCATCTTGCTGGATCTGTCTGGCAAATTGCAACCAGAGAGTGTACAAGTGTACAGTGCTAGCTATTTAAATGCACTGTGATGAACCTAAATACGGGGAAGGTTCCCAGAGTTCCCTAACGTTGCCAGACATAAACACCTTCGCTGCATTGTTAATCCCACTAATTTAATGTAAAGCATGAAGGTCTCCATGAGATTTATGCAGAAGAACAGCTGAAATCTATGATTAATGTTGGCAGTGGAAAGAGCAGTTTCAGTCTGTTGGCTAAGGTTAATCTAGTCAAGGTACTGGGGAAATATTTATCCTTTGCTGTGATACAGCTTAAAATACTATCTATATGTAGGATTGCCTTTAAGATGAAGTGCAGGGGCTGAGCAGAAACAGGAATTAGCTGCCGACTTTTAGCTTAGACTTGTAATTTATGCATTTAATTTTGCTGCTTCTTGCTTCCATTATTATTAATTTATGTAGCAGTGATAATAATAACAGCGATAACAGCTTCACCTCCAAGTGCTTCACAGACAGAGCTGCTTCTAAAAACTAAAGATGGGGATCAATTCTCCATCACTGAAATGCAACTAGATGTGAGATGCAACATATTATTTGTATGCAAAGGCGTCTCAGTAGGGCAAAGAAATTGCACTTGGTCCATTGCTGGGAAGAAGGGCAGCCTGCCCATCTACAGGTTGGATAAGATGCTTGGGCTACATCTGTATGAGTAAATAGAAGAGGACAGGGACCATTTTCTAGTTGAGAGGTTGAGTGTTGTAGCTCATATATTATCCATTTGGTAAATTCTCTTTTCTTCAAAAGAAATCACTGTACCCAAGCGGCCTGTTGGGAATGGTCTCTGGTGGATACGATATCTCAGACTTTGCCAGGGTACAGTCTGGCAGACTCTGGAAACAGATTGACACTAACTAATTCAAACTGTTTGAAGATCAGACTGTCCATTCCAGTATAGAAATCCAGCATTTTGACAGGTGCTGCTGACCAAACTCAAAACAAGAAAAGAAATTAGGATTTGCTAGGGGTAAATCAGAACAGGAGAAAAAGAAAAGGAAAAAAAGCACAAATAATTCAAAATGTCTGTAATATTTTGTTTCATTTTCTTTGGTATAAATACAAATGTTTCATTGTCCTGAAGGGGCCCAAGAAGCTTCATGTTTTTAACATCACCAACTGATGTTTTCTGGATTGACACAGACCTGTCTAAACCAAAATATTACATAGATTGTCTTAATAGATAGTCTTTAAAAAACATTTTAAAATGTTTTCTTTTGCAAAGTATTTTGATAGTGTAAAAATCTGTGGGTTTTATTGGAAAATCTGTGAATAGTTCTACTGTTAGCAGAAGAATAATACACAACATCCTTAATATAAATGTGGTTTACGTTGGGCAGTCATCTATCTGAGGCTAATTATGTTGTTAACAGTATTTGTTCCTGTATTTGGAAAGTAACTAACCAGAGAGAAGGGTATGCATTCAGTGTAATGGGGTAGATCAGAGGCAAATAATCTTCTCACTTGAGCAGATTATTCAAGGAGGTGATGAAGTAGTATGAACCCTGCCACGTTATTGTATCTTCTCTCCCCTGGACTACTCTGCTAGATACAGAAACTGCCAGTAGCTCAGAGGTGACTAACTAATGCTTAGAAACCCAGGTGGACATTGCATTGCTGAAGCACAGCAGTCAGCCCCTCAATAAGTAACAAATGCAATGCATATTTCCCAGTTGGACCCCTGCTTGATAACCCATACTGCAGCCATTCATTTTAATTCTTACTGTATAGGGAAGTTAAACTACCTCTTTGTAGAACAAGATTTCTTTTTTTCTTCCATGGGGGGTGGAGGACTGGGAAGAGAAACTCGCTTCTTCAGATAATAGGTGACGGGAGGATAATTTTGACAGGTGACTCTTGTATTCTTTTCCCCCCTGCTCCTCCCTGATAGCAGCTCTGACACTGTGCCGGGGGATATTGGTTTTGAGGTTCTTGTCAAGGATGGATGTTTTGAAGAGAAAAATGTATCTGCTTTTAGGAAAGAAGAAAAGAAACACAAGCAGAATAGAGGCTTCTCTTTCTGAAGGTAGGATAGGCTTTAGACTAGCTAGAGTCATAGTGTTCAACCTGGAAGGGAAAATGTGAGCCTGGAAACAGGCAACTTGGCTCAGAAGGCTGTTAACCAGAAATGACTGGTTACCTTTTGTAATGAAGACCATGGTGCATTAACAGGAAAGACAGACGTGAAGTAGGAAGAGATGCTCCGAGGCAAGTGATGTGCTAAGAGGACTCATCCTGCCCTCCAGCTTCCAGTCCCTGGACCAGGCTGGCAGCCATTTCCTCTTGGGCTCAGATTGAAACCTGCTTATATCGGTGGAAAAGGCTCACATTGACTCTCCAAAGCAGGCAAGTTTTTTGTCCTTGAAGTAAAAAAAGTACTTCATTTTTAGAGATTGGTTGAAATAAAATTGAAAGAAAATTTAACTTGCCTTTTGAGAAAGAGAAGTGAGAAAATACAACGCATAGGTTTGCCATCCATGTGCCAAATGTGGCTGCACGGTATGTGAAAACAAAGATCTAAACTGCAGCTCTTTAAGGAGCCGAGCGGTCCTTGTTGTTCTTTCCTTCTCCCCATGGTCTTGGCCGCCTCTAATGGCAAAAGGATTTTTAAGGCCACATGCTGAAAGAGGGCTACTCCCAGGGGCCAGGTCCTGCCATGAACCCCTGTGCTGGAGAGCTGCTCTTAACACACCCTCCAAATGAGGTGGAGCTTTTAGCAGCTCCCAGTCTGGACATGGCAATTGAGATGACAGCAAAGGCATTTTACTATGTTTCTTCATGACAAGATATTAACAGTTCTGGCTTGATGTGTTGGGCAGGACTTTTTCCATTACATAAGCAAAGCAACATTTTTCACTGTTGACATGCACAGTATGTTAGACTTTGAAGTTGTATTTTTTCTTCCACATTTTTCTGTCTCTTTTTTTTTTTTTTACATCTTTGTGTAATTTTTTTAATTTTTTTTTAATTTTTTTTTTTTAATCTCTGTGTTTTAGGGCTGGGCCAAGGTGAAGGGGGGAGTTTCTAGAATTGCCTGAACTGACAGTTGCTTTTGTTTTGCAGCAGAAACTAAATGGATTTTTTAATTTTCATTGTTATGAAAAGTCACCACAAGCCTGTCCAGGCCCAAGGTGTTGCTAGCAGGCACTGATGTGGTATAATTGTTCTGTGAAAAAACCCTGTAGCATCCCATTAAAATCAGAGGCTGCTGAGTTTCCATATGGTGCGTTTGTGGCTGTATTGTGTCTTTGTCATGGTAGGTTTCAGTCTCTTTCCACTCATACAAGCAGAGATGTGGGACCCCTACCATAACTTGGTTTCAGTCACTGGCTTCCCCAAACCCTGGATTTAATACCCACACTCAATAGCTCCACTGACTTGCATCCCAGGTAATAAGAACTTGAGCAGAACTGAAATCCTGTTGCCTCTGAGGAAGATAAAAGCTATCCTTGAGTCAGAGTTTATTTCAACCTAGAAAATGTGAAAAGCTAGGCAATGTTTTCTCCTTCCTGTTTCAGATTTTCATGTTGTTTCTTAGCTGGAAATTCATTTTTTCTTTAAAGTGCATATATGCTCAAATATTTGAGGAGGTCCTAGGAGGCATACACCAGGAAGCATGTTCTGTATCAGAGTGCTAACTCCTTAGCTCCTGATCTTTCTCATCATAGTAAGGAAGTTTAAAAGGGAGAATGACATTGTTTTTCTCTTAAGTATTGCAGTTTTGGGATTTATGACAGGCTTAGCTGCTTTTTATCTCACTTTGGTTCCTTCACTAAGCTTCTGGATAGCGTGCATTAAGTGTGCTCCTGTCCTTTCTTTAGGCACTGGAGGCAGCATACTGCGACGTCATGGGTGAGATTTTAAGGTGGAGTGCTCTTTTTTGTGCTTGTATTTCTTTCAGTGACGGTTGAAATGTTGTAAATTGCTTACATCTGTGTTTGTGCCCTCTGCACATTCATAATCTGATTTTTTTTTTTTCCTCCCCTCAGCTCAGTTCATCAGAATAACTTTGGCAGAAATGAGAGTATTCAATATGTCTTAAAATATCTCCCCTAGAAGGTAGTTAACCTCAGGTCTGCCTGCTCACTGTTCAGGGTTGATTGTGCCTATGTTGCTGCTTGCATACTCATTTTGAACCCATCCCATTACCTGCCTAACAAAGTGGGAGAGCAAAATATATTCAGCAGAGTCATTGTGGGAACTACATTCTGCAGCTCTGTAAATAAGTTGCTATTTGCTGTGCAGAGTGTCTGTGCAGGAGAGACTGAGATAAAGTCCTGCGTCTGATGCTATCTTTTGAATTGATTAGGCTTTCATGAGCAGACACTTTTCTTGCACCCAGTTTCCACTCGTCTGTCTAAAGGTGGAGATCGGTTTAAGAGTTTGGCCAAAGGGTGATCTAAAGTTAAGCACATCAGAACTCACTGGTCTGATGTGGCGTAGATCTGAGTTAATACATGAGGTAGAGAAACAAATGTGTGTCTGCAGGGTTATTAAACAACTGTCATGTTTCACCACAGTTGTGTGACATTTTCCTGAACTGCCCTTGAACAGCTTTGGGGATCCCCCTGAACGGGAGAGTTGTATAAACAGCCCATTCATTTGAATTGTTATGTTTCCTGGGGGAGTCATACATCCAAATTCCAAGTAATGACGGTGGGTTTGAGATTTAAACTTCTTTGAAAGTTTTCTTCTAAACTGGAATTCTATTTTGTTCCCCTTCAGTATAACCCATGAACCAGGTGGGCTGACCATTGGGAAAAGTGTTGTACATGCTTGTCTTGCTCTTACTCTTCCCTACCTGCCGACAGCCACTGCCAAAGAGGTAGCACTGGGCTGGTTGGACCCTGCTCCAAACCACTGCAGCTGTTCTTACCTCACCTCTGCCTGCCAGTGGGACCTGTCTTTGCTGGCTCATAAAAAAAGCCTCATAAAATATTACTGTGGTGCCACGCTCTGTGTCACAGCGGGGCATCGCGCAGCCAGGCATCGTCAAACAAGCTTGGTCCGAGAGGCAGCCCTGCCCGTGGCAAGCTGTTAACCTTACAGCCACTAGCACCAGGGAAAAGCTTTTGCCTTCAAGAAGGTGGTGGCAATATTTGGTGCTAATGGAGCTTTTTGATTTATAAGCCCCATAGAATGCCAGAAACAGAATTTCCCAAGTAAATCATCAGTCTGTTGTGTTTAGAGTGCTTGTAAGAAACCACGGATTTCAGCGTAACGCTCCTTCCTAGAGCAACTGTGTTGCATGGGAAATGGCATGTGGGTGCTCTGTTTTCTTTGCTAGCTTGTTGTTTTGTTCCTGTGAATTAATCCCTATCAACAACAAGTTGTAATGGAGGCCGTTTCTCAAGAGGAAGTATTTCTGCCATTCTCACCGTTAAGTTTACTGTTAATCAATATTTGAACCTCCAGGGCTACGGAATCTGGTACTGCATCCTTGTTTCACCTTCTTTAATGGATGGATTATTTCCGTGTCAGCTGTGGATCTAAGTTTTCAAGTGACCATCTGTGGCAATTGGTGTTATTCAATCAATGGTCTACAGCCCACAGGTGGTCCATAAAACATTGGAAGGTGATCTGTATAGCAGTGGGAGTTGGAAGTGAAAATCAAAGCAATCCTAAAGGCATACACGCCCCGCAGTTAGCAGCAAGCAGTGGTGTGCCAGCTGCATGCAAAACCATCTCATAGGCGCAGATCGATGGGTACAGCATTGCCTGTGGATTTTTTTTTTCTACAAAAAGTTTCATTGGCTCTTTGGTTATTAGAGAAGCTTGAGAAACACTGCCGTAAGGGATGTATTGGACTTTTGAAGGGTTTATTTTTACCAACATGACTGTTTCAACGTGGGAAGGAAATTTTTTACATAGCTGCGCATCAGGCTTGGAATCAACTGATTTGGAGGCTGGGTGTGGGTAATTCTGGCTCTTCCATGGGGTGTCGTGAAGGAAACCTATCCAGCACAGATGCCTGCGGGTGGGCACCTGGGTCTGCTTGTGGATGGTGGGGTACAGCTTTCTCTGTTTTATCCAGCAAAACCACAAAGCTCCTTTGATTGCACAGGCAGTCCCTGAAGTGTGCTGTACACACCATCTGCCTGGAGGCAGAGGACTGCCTCCGCGTGTGCGAGCAGCGGTGGCGCTCCCGCGCGTTGTGCTCGGGCGTGCGGTTGGCACAAGCTTTGCAAAAAAATGTCTTTACAGGTTTGCCCTGCAAGAGAAGAGTCACGACTGCCCTCAGCAAGAGTTACAGGTAGCTGTGAACTGCCTCGGTGGTTTTCCAGCGGCCACGAGGGCCCGCTGATGACAGAGTGCCGCGGTGTGCCGGCACAGGCTGCATTCCTGCCTGCTTTCCAAGCAGGAATGCATGGGCTGTTCAGCGCACGGTCGTATTTGCAAATCGCCTGGTTGCCATTACTTTGTAATTGCAAGGAGATATTTCTAGAGGTGCTGTGCTTTTCAACTTGCTCTTTCTCCCAGTATGTTTTTTTTATATAAGCCAAAAAATTATTACCTTGTGGGCCTGTGATGCAATGTGCAGTATTGACAGCCTTGTGTATGAGAGTATTATGAGAAAAAAACCAACACAGATGCTTGTTTCACAGTATTGCTGTATTAAAGTGTACTTTTTCTTTTGTCTCTTAATTTTCACCTTTTGCTTGCATTCTAGTCACTGCATTTAAGCTTTTCTTCAGAATTGGGAGGACTGGAAACTCTTTGCTCCACCTCTGTTCTTTTTCTTCTTTCTTTTTTATCTTATGAAAGGTGAGATTTTTACATAATCACAGCATATCAAGAGGATGAGCTTTCTAAGCAAACAAACAGAAAGCAACACTCCCGTTTATCCATCTTATGTATCTGTGAGTGTCTTAATAAAAATGTGAGTGCTGCCACAGCTCTGACTGTGAGACTTACTCTCTGCTGACAGTTTCATTACTGAGAACAACAAGATTTTTCACTTGAAATATGAGGAAAAAACCTAAAATACTCTCTGCTGGAATTTGACTTTGGCTCCTATCTGGAAAGCAATATGAATAAGCCCAGGACATCTTGACATGCTACTTGCGACACTCCTCAAAACATGTCTGATGGGCAGATCTGCTGAACTGCTGTATGTGGTTAACTTTGAATTAAGATCAGCACGAATCCTCATCCAAAAAATTTTAATTATATAGTATAGCTGAATTTGTGAGAGGTTAGTTAACCATCACAGAATACTTCTAGAAAACAAGAACTTGTGCATAAAAAGTTCAGAAGAAGAGATGCAGGATAAGCAAAGCTTTGGGGACAGCTGGGATAGCTGAATTATATACCCTTTTCAGCCTGAAAAGCACCTAATAAAAATAATTTTACAGATCATATGTTTTGAAGGGCGGTTTTTCACTGAGGTAACTGGGGTTGTGAGAAATCATTTCAGTAAAATTGTTCATCTTCAGAGGCAAGCGATACCAGCAATGAAATGCACCTGCAAAGCATGTTTTATGTATTGAGATGTGTGCTGTCTTTTGCATTCATGACTGGGTGGAAAATAAGGCTTATTGCATATAAGAGAATTTTCCCAGGTTAGAGTTTTTAAGGTGAAATGAAATAAGCATGGTATGATTTCAAAGTATTATGCCTTAGAAATGTTCAAGGATTTTTTTTTTTATTGAATATAGTTCTAATAAAACAATAGCACGCTGGGTTTAGTAAAACAAGAGCACACTAAATTTGAAGTTTTACAGATTTTTTTAACAACATTTGGGAAAAAGTTGGAATGCTTGCATTTGAGTAAAAATTTAAACAGCTGCTAATTAGTCCTTTTTTTCAGAGTGGAGATGAAACCCCCAATCTCTTTAACTCATCCTTCGGCCACCAGGAATGAATTGTAGGTCTACTTTACTGGGGTTATTCCAATCTGTGCTTGCAGTTGCATTGCGTAGGTGAATGGTGCCAGCTTTTGAGCTGCAGAAGCATTTAAAACTGGTACAACATTTTGTGATGAAATTTTATATTTATAAAGCGAAGGACCTCTTTTACAAATACCGCCTTCCTGTGAGATTATTTTTTTAAGTTCTGTCTTTGGTTTTCATGTTTCACAAAACTGTTAGCTTCGAATTTAAATCCTAGCTGAGTTACTCAAATATTCTGAAGATTGAGGGAAGTCTATGATACACCTAGACCAATGTTACACAGTAAGGGTGTAAAGATGAATTGAAATTCTTCAGGCAGCATCAGAGCTTGGATGCTTGTCTTCAGGTTTGTCTTTGAAATCCTGCAGTCATTCTTCATCCATGAGAGAATTTCCTCTTGTTAAGTGATAATTCTAAGTAAGTCCATTAATTTTGGCTTGCAGTTGCAGGCAATTAATCAAATAGGCAAGAAAAAACAGTTAAATTATTATTGTTTGCAAGCTTTAACTCTCTTGGGTGAAAACACAGTCAAAATGCTGACTCTCCCGTGTACTGGCTCAGGCTTTCATCTCTTCCTATGTCTTGCTTGAGTTTTCTGTGGCATATCCAGATGTTCACTTTCCTGTTCGTCTTCCCAGGCTCTGTCCAACCTCAGTGCCTTGTGACCATCTTTTTCTACTGCCCTGAGTGCACCGAAGGCTAAACTGGACCCCATCCTTCACTGTGCTGAAGGGACTGTGTGTATGTTAGGGGCTGATGGAGTATTGTGGTGCGCAGGAATATCCTGGCTTTGGAGAAATTATGCAGCAGCTTCTCTAACATCCCCATCTACAACCTGCTTTTGTAACTCGCTGTATACGTCCCCCCACTCCGCTGAGGTGCTCTGTGTGCTGCTGTCTCCCTCCTTTCCCTCCATAAGGGACACAGCACTTAAAAGAAAACTTGACAATCCATTTCAATAATTTTGAGTAATTTATAAGACTGAGAATCAGGAAGAGGGGTGACAGTTCACAGCCTTAATTCAGAGTGCTGCATTCACCTGTCAGTGCTAAATGTCTCACCAAGGCTCTCTGTCCTTCCAGGTTTTCACAGGGAACAGCAATGCTGACAGTGTGGTTCACCACAAATTTCTGCACTCCACGAAAGCCCGCTTCTTGCGCTTCATCCCTCTGAAGTGGAATGTCGGTGGGCGAATAGGACTGAGAGTTGAGGTCTTCGGCTGCTCCTATAGTAAGTGGCTACATCTTAATCCACATTTTCTCAAAGAGTTTTTTGTTGATGCTGTCAGTGCTGCGGGAGGGGTCCAGCACAAGTTTTACGAGTTAAAAGATAATATGAAATATGTAGCCATAATTTATTTTTTCAGTAGTTGTTCATGCCTTTCTGCTCAGGGATGCGTTGGCCCATCTAGCTCAGCTGCTGAAGCTTTCTCGGAACTGAGCCCACCAGAGAGCAATTTGCTGCTGCTTGCTAGTGCAAGGCAGTGAGATGCTGCAAAACCTCCTGCTCCACTGGAGGGCACAAAGCTACTTGGGATCTTTTGTAGGGCTTTATTTGGGAATGGTACCACCTTTTGCTTAAAGAGTTCATTTTTGGTTTTAAGGCAAGTTAACTAGTTGTTGAAGGAAATGCTGCAGATTGTGCAGCTAGTACTGCTATTTGAGGCTGATGACTTTATAGCTCCAGAGAGAAGAGAACTCGTCTGCTGCCTTTGCATGAGCATTTTCTTTGGCACTCTTCATAACGCGTGGTGATGATCCTCCAAGACATGGTCTGCAGCGCTTTGTCACATGGGCTTTGCAGCAGCCTACAGACATTGCCTTTGGGGCATTTCAGCCACACAGTTATTGTACTGCTGCAGATGTATGACCTGTCACCACGGAAGAGTGTGAATGTAAAGAAAAAGGACCAAGGTTACTCCCTCGCACAAAACAAAAACAGGTCCACAAATAAGGAAACACAAGTCCGGTATTTGTTTCACAGGTGGCTGTAGGTTTATCTCTGAAATGGTCAAGTGTGACTTGAGACACTGTTTGAGACAGGTGAGATTTTGCTGGGGAGAGTTCAGGGGATAACAGCATTTTACCAGTAAGTTCAACGTGGTGTGGCACAAGTCACCATCATGTGACACTACTGTACTTGTACATCTCTCCATTTAGCTTACGTCCTCATCTGCTTCTGCTGGGTACAGAAATGGGTTGTAAGATAATAAGCAGAAAAACTCCTATTTGGGAATAAATGAGCAAGTGTCTTAAACCTTTTGATTCACACAATCCCGTTGAACAGGGACACAGCTCTGGGACTCTTAGTGGCCTCATCACTACACTCGGGTTGTAGGACTGATTCACATGGTTTCACAGGAAGATCCTTGTTATGGTCTGTGTGTAGATCTAGAAGATCCATTCAGCTTTCTTTAAATGCTGCTTCTCCACCTACTTTGATGCTCAGGCACTGTGGACTATCATTCATTTAAGTACAGACCTGCAACAGCCTGGTCTGAATGGAAAGTCACTAGGGCAAGAGACCTTTTCCAGCCCTACCAGTGGACATGGAAACTGAAAACTATAAATCGGAACCAACTGCACCTGATGACATCATACCAAAGCAGCTGTCTCATCTGTTTTCAAAGAGCTTTCTTCTGTTAATGATGACCAAACCTCTACAGCGAAGAGTATAGTCTAAACAGATGTGCAACAAACAGAACTCAAACTGAAGGTTGAATCTTTTATAGCTGAATGTGTTTTGGTGTTACTCTGTGAAATACTACGCGGGCACTACTTTCATGTCAGATGGTGATTGTATCTTCTATGATACGGAGAAGACTTCAGAGTCACTTGCAGGCTGAGTTTCCTTGCGCTTCATCTAAGTCTTCATCTTTGTCCTGTACCCTGCAGTTACAGGAAATAAAAATGGTTGTGCAGAATCAAGGTATGAGATTGAAGCAAGCCACAAAAGAAATAAAGGGATTCATAAAAGTTTTACAGAGTGTTGAAATATTCATTCCGTTTATATAAATGTGCCATTCAGATTTCCCCCTGGCAAATTGCATATGCCAAGCAATACCTGTCTACAGGTTTTGCTTATATAGTTTTGCGGTCTTGGCTACTCCTAACGCAGGTGCTGCAGCACTGTACAAAAGATGTTTGATCATTTATAAAATGTCATCTTTACTGTTACACTGACAGACTATCTGCAGCAGATCCTGAGCTGGTGTACGCCTACATAACTGCATTTTGTAACGTGTGACAGCATACAGTCTCATCCACCATGTTCAATTCTGGCACAAGAAATATATTAATCATTTGAAGAGAGTTTTTAAAAATGATCCGAAAAAATCACAAGAGACAGGCTGTTGGACAAGCCAGGAAGGAAATGGAACTAGAAGAACAAATGTCCCAATGTGCACCATCTCTAAGAGATGACCCTTCATGGAAGTGTTTGTGTTTATATGAAAGTAAGGACGTGAGGCTGGGAGTAGGAACAGCATTATAGTCACCTACCTTACCAAAGGCTGCAGCTGATATAAATTCACTTGTAAGAGCCTAATTCCCAGTTATGCCCAATCCTCTTTAAGCTGTTGGAATGAGTTAAAGGCTTCTATAGGTAAACAAACCCAAAGTTTTTGATCTTAAGTCCACTGAAGTTGAAGAAAGGATTTCCACCAGCATTTTAGCTTTGGATCCAGTCCTGAAGTGTAAGAGAAAAAGAGAACATGTGCATGGGGAACACACATGAAGCAAATCCTGCACAACCATACAAGTGTGACTGCGGGGTTATTCCTACCTCTTAGCCTACTTGTAGAAGCATGTTGAAATTCAGATGATGCTGGACTACTGGCTGTCCATTCCACTTTTCAGGCAAATGTTGCCTCGGAAGCACAGCACCTGATCTGAAAACAGAGTTGCTTTATATTGATATTTGGAGCAGAAAACTGCAGAAGTGAAGTTTTCATTTACAGACAAGCTTGGAGATCTTTTTTTGTGTGAGTGGCAGCATTTATTGTTTGGCTGAAACAAAAGTCTGGGGACACTGACAGCTTAGGCCATCTGAATTTCATGTGCTGCTGCACATCTGTTAAAACCCTGGGACTACTGCCAAACATGCAGCTGAGCACCTCACTGTGATGCACCAGGGTGTGTAAAATAGCCCGTGGTTCCTTGGATGGTCTCTGCTCACATCAGCTCCTTTTTAACCTTGCATATTTGAGCAGGAGATGACAGCTGTAGGAGAGGTTTGTGGCTTCGCTGCTGCTTAAGCATTTTTGTGATGGCAAGGTTAGGTGAATGTGATACTCCTGGGTCAGCGCAAGGTTCTGATCTCTCATTTTTGGAGTATGAGTGTCCTGTGCGGCATACTCTGCTGAACAGGTTCCAGGAACAAAACCTTGTGCTAACTTTTGGCAAATGCAGCTTTCAGTGATGACTGTTTAGCAGGGAGTGTGTGGAAGGCATCAGGTCTCGTAGGTCACCAAACACTCTGCCAGGACACAGTAACAAAAAATACTGAAGAATCATATTAGTGATTAACTGCTATGTGCAGTGGATGCCAAAGTGGCTAACTTAACATGTGATTGCACTGTGCTGCTGAATGGCACTCACTGTTTATTGCTCCTGCTAGAAGTAATTTACTGCTATGAATTTATCCCCCACACTTCTCTGTCAAACAAGACAGCTCTCGTCTTTCTTTTTGTTTTCCTTCCCCCCGCTCCCCACCTTTTCCTTTTCATCCTCTAATTGGGTGCCAGTTGACATTGTTTCTTTGGAACATAAAACCATGATTTTTACAATAAAGCTCTTTCAGACACATGAGTGTGCTTGACCCTATCCCATACCAATCAAAGTTCCTGTGCAACAAAGCACTCCAAGGCTGTCAAATCAGCTGGAATTCACAGATGACACATGCTAATTGTTGTTTACTTTCTTACACAGAAAGTATGTATTTAAATGAAAGTTAATTACATTTATTTTAAATTCGTGTAAAGATTCCGTCTCACATCCTCAAAATAGGTACTGAAATAGGAAGGAGATGATCTTGATCTGAAAATATATGTTGATGTTTCCCTTTCAGAAAAGGATTTATGATGAGTTAAATGGAAATTTCCATGCAGAGGTATGTGTAAGCTCTCACTGTGCTTTTGCAGCAGTGTTTCCAGAAGCAGTGTGGTTGTAACAGATAACCAGAGCTGCAATAGAGGATGTGTTCAGACAAATGGTAAACCAATTGCTTTTGATGCTGGGGGCGGTGAGGGGGGAATGGGTATATCTTTATACTTGGGAAAAGTCTTGTTAGCTTAGTGTTGGAAAAAAAAAATCTGCTGACACAATTGCTTTTATAGGATAAGATTTATAGCTGCATTGAAGATGCTGATCATATTCTATAACTGGTTAACAGCTCAAAATGCATCAGCAGAATCAGGTGTATGTGCAGTGAACAGGCTGGGAAACCGCAGGAGAAACAATGATAGGGTGTGAGACAGTATCTTCTGCTTTTGAGAGCTGAGTTCTTCATTTGCAGTTCAGGACACTGATTTCTCATCTTTTGCTGTCATTGCTTCAGGGAATATGATCTGGTATTGTGCTTTTTGATTAAATGATATTTTTACTGGATCTTTTTTCATCTCCGTCTCTTTTTTTTTCTTTTTTTTTCCTACCTTCCTCCATCCTTTCCTTTGTCTTCCTGTGAGATAGAAAAGAACGCATTGCAGAGAACCACTTAATGTCTGATGATCGTTGACCAGTAGTGTTTGTAACCAACTGCATAAGATAAATACCCAAACAATTGCTTGGCAAGAGGCAGACATAAATTTGTGATAGGGATAAAACTGCACAGCAGAACAGTCACTTCTGAAGTGCTCACCCACATTCATCCTTTGGATTGCATGTCTGAGAGGGGTAAGGAGAGGGAAGTCGGGTTGCTTTAGACTCACTCAAGTCAATAGGACATGACTGGCCAGGAGAGATCTGTTCAGACCAGAAACAGTCCTACTCCTCCTGCAGGAAGTTAAAGCTTCTGTTCGTTGATGTAAATGCAAGACCAAAAATTCCTGTCTCAAATTGCAGTTGTTCCTAGGGGATATTTTTGTATTTTGGAATAACTGTCAATAAGTGTTTACTTTTTCTAAACTCATTAGGAGGACTGTCTTTGTAAATAAGAATGTATATCCTCTCTGCTGCCAGGAGCAGATTGCTGCACAAGTAAACTCCATGCTGTCACATTACTCCCAGCCTGGCTCCTCTCAGCACAGCTGGTCCCACAGGTTGAGCTCTGTGATTACATTCTCCCTTTTAAAAAAAAAAAAAAGAAGTTGAATTAACCTGATAGTCCATCTTCAACTAACTGCCTGTGTTTCCACCCACCCCCAAGTGACTTTCATGTTTGGATCTGTGTTGGGAAAGGAAATTCAAATGGAATGACATAACCAGCACCCCTGGGGCCAGAACCTCTACTGAATTTCAGAAAAGCTTGATGAATGATTTCTATTTTATGGGAACTTTTTCACCTGTGAGCAGGAGTATGTATGTACTCCTGCCCCCTGTACTTGGCACTGGTGAAGCTGCACCTTGAATACAGTTTTGGGCCCCTTGCTACAGGAAAGACATTGAGATGCTGGACCACGTCCAGAGAAGAACAACAAAGAAGGTGAAGGGTCTAGAGAACAAGTCTTATGAGGAGTGGCTGAGGGAACTGGGGTTTTTTAGTCTGGAGAATTGGAGGCTCGGGGGAGACCTTACTGCTCTCTACAGCTACCTGAAAGGAGGTTGTAGTGAGGTGGGTGTTGGTCTCTTTTCCCATGTAGCAAATGATAGGACAAGAGGAAATGGCCTCAGGTTGTGCCAGGGCAGATTTAGATTGGATAAATTTCTTCACTGAAAGTGTTATCAAGTGTTGGAACAGGCTGCCCAGGAATGTGGTTGAGTCGCCATTCCTGGAGGTATTTAAAAGATGTGTAGATGTGGCACTTAGGGACATGGCTTAGTGGTGGACTTGGCAGTGTTAGGTTTATGGTTGGACTCGATGATCTTAAAGGGTCTTTTCCGACCTAAATAATTCTGTGATTCTGTATGTATTTACAGCAGAGGCATCTGTTTGAGTTGTTGGTCAGTGGGGAATAACATGAAAGAAGCGTCTTTTGCCCGATCTCACTTTTGATGAGTTTTGTAGCCTTGTTGATGAGGACAGGGTAGAAAAGTACCCAGCCTGAGTGAAGTCTGTCTTCAGGGAGCATAAGTAAACCAGCAGACAGTGCAGAATGAAACTACATGTTGTGTTTTAGTTTATTATTCCTACAGATTTGCTGAGACTTGTAACATTTCTGATCCTTGTTCTCTTCCTGAGAGTGGATTATGGACGTACATGGACTAAATAAACACTAAGCAAACAAGCAGGTTTTCTGGAGTGACTATATTAGAATTGTGCTATATCTTTCAATTTTTAACAGGAAGCCAACGATTTGTTGTCATGCAAACTGCCACTAATGACTTTTGGCTGCCAGTGTTAGCATTTATTTGACATATTCCCATTTCGTTTGGGGCTATTTATTGGCCAGTGTACTCACAACTGATAATTAGTGAAGCAGAACTTCTCAGAAACAGGTTTTCCTTTGTGTTATACTCTGTAAATGTCAGTGGTAGAGCTCTTCAAGAAATTGTGTGTTATGCTGTGGCTTAGAGGAGAGTTAAAAACAAGGACTTAAGTGTGAATTCAGACTGGTTGAAGGCTTGGATCTTAAGAAGAAGAAGAAAAGAAGGCTGCTATTATGGCAACATTGAATCAGAGCTCTCTTACAGTATCTTTGGTTTTGAGAGCTTGGAGGAAAATCAACTTTAACTGCAAAATGCACTGGAAATCAAAGACTGTAACTTCTTTATAAGCTATTTTCTAATTCCTGCCTGTGTTAAAATGAAACCATTTTTATGATACACTTGCAATTTACTTTAAACAAATTGAAGCATTTAATGTAGCTAGGGGAAATTCATAAGAACTAAACTATGAATTTAATTCCCTTTATAGAAACTGGCAGTCAAGGTGTCAATAGAAAGAAATCAGCAATTCTTAAGGAGCTGTTTCTGAACACCTAATTTAGAAGTAAAAACCAGTAAAAGCAGATGGCGTGAATACTTTTGTATTCATGATACTTCCTAAACAAACAACTGTTCCACGTATGATGCTAAACAGCATGTTATAATTCTGGCATCACAGAGAAGAAGTTGGTCTTAGTTTATTCTGGAGTGAATTTTTCCCAGGGTTGAATTTCTTTGTAGTTTTATTCTCATAAGAAATAATCAGTTGACTTCTGATTTGGAATGGAATCAGTTTTGGAGTGACAGAATTTCACATCAAATTTAAATTTTGAGCTCCCTGCAAGTTTGTAAGTGTGCCATCGAACTTCTGTATAAACTGTCATATTGACATGCAGAAGTTATCAATGGTCCAGTTTAAAGAAGAAAAAAAGGAAAAAAAAAACCAACTCCTATTACTTTCGTTTTTAAAGAGGAACAAATGAAACTACCGTTAATGCTCAAAAGGATAGAAGAACTCTCAAGGGAGCTTAGATGACTTAAATCACCAACTTTAATCACAGTGCAGTTGCTGACCTGGAGGTCTTGATTGTTTTGCATATGGACTTTTCAGTTATTTTTCAAAAGAAAATGGAAAACTGGTAGCTTTGGATTATCATTAATACACATGGTTTGCAAACAAAGACAGTCTATGCTCTTTCTTCTTAGTTACTATGAAAGTATTCTTTGTCTTTATGCATGTATTCCAGTACCTACGTAGCTTAGTAAACCCTTGCTCAAATTCTTCATCGTCTGGTGTTTTTAATTCTTAAAGTTTTCCTTAACAACAGGAAATACCAATTGACAGATTTATTATTTACAAGTAGATATTTTATCCATAATTTATGTCAAATTGCATTTGGATAGAAATTGGAATTGAATTTACATATGTTGGTCACATGTTTGAATACAATGTGTTAGTTAAAAGTATTTAAAGCTACCTGAAATGTTCTGCTTATATATATATTTATTTTTTTTAAGTTTATTAAAAATACATTTTGCTTAAAATACCACTTTATAAAGCAAAGGCTGCTGCTGCCAAAGGAAATACTAATTGCAACTGAAGAATTGAAAGCTTGTTTCCTATCACAGTGATTGGGTTTTGGAGGCTGGCTGAAGGGGAAAATATGTTTCTAATAGGATTTTCAAAGGTGTATAATCAGTTTAGATGCCCAGTTCCCATGAAATCCCTTCAAAAGCTTTTTGAATTGATGCTTGACTACTCCTGCCAGCCTAGTCAATTTGCATACAGAAACATGGTTGATAAATGCCCATCACAAACAAGCAGCCAACCCTCAGAGGCTAAGATGCTGCTTATTTGGATGCAGAGGTGAATGCAGGCATGGCCGACACAGAAACAGCTCAACAGATGCTTGTGAAGCTACAAAAAGAGGAGCAAGAACTGAAGTGTTCAAAGTAATAAATAACATCCTGGGAGTGTTTCAGGCAAACAGCACATGTGGCAGGGGATGTTCTGGAGATCTGAATATGATGGAAGGCACCTGTTCTGTTCTAAAAAGTTGAGTGAGAAAGCAGTCTTGCATGAGAGAGAGGAGGACAAGTGCAGAGGAGTTCTGGTTTTATCCTAGTGTTCCCTTTCCCCAGACAGAGGGAGAGGATTGGAAACGAGTGAAATGTGGTTGCCCAGATGCCACGTACATCCTGTGGATGTACGCTTCTGAGAATACCTGGCTCCAAGTGGTATTTTAAAAGATCCTGAAAAAATACAGTCCCTCTCCTGAAGCTGCCCCTTCTTTTCATTTTTCCATCTTCTTTCTCCCAGAGTCAGATATTGCAGACTTCGACGGCAGAAGCTCACTCCTCTACAGGTTCAATCAGAAGCTTATGAGCACATTCAAAGATGTGGTTTCCTTGAAATTCAAGAGCATGCAGGGGGATGGAGTCTTATTCCATGGAGAAGGACAGCGTGGAGACTACATTACTTTGGAGCTGCAGAAAGGGAAGCTCTCCTTGCACATCAACCTGGGTAAGGGTAATTAGGGTTATTGGTTCACATATTATTGTAACAAGCATTGTCTTGGTTTGCTTTTATAAATTTATTGTTTATATTACACAGTATCTAAAAACTCCAGCTGAGATCAACAAAATATGCTGTGTGTATCAGACAGCTCACAGCTTAAATACTGGTCAGAGAAGGTGGAGGGGGAAGCAAAAGAGAATAGGCTTGACTGAGGACATGCAGGACATGATAGCTGAGCCAAGAAGAGACCTTGGCTCTTCTAACTAGTGCTGACCAAGGCTGAGTTGTTCAATGACTACTTTTGAAGTTCAGACCTTTGATGATGCATTCCAGCAGTGATTTAAAAAAAAAAAAAAAAAGTTCACTTTCTTCCCCTTCCTCGTTTTTTATTGTTATGATTTTTAAGAATAGCATTCCCAGGAAGTTTGGTTTGGAGTGCAGAAGGTTTATTTTTGGTTTGTATCTTATTCTTTCCATTCTGTGATCAGAACTGAGCTGAGAATACAGAACTTAAATGAAAATATTCTGGTCAAAACATTGTGCACACTTGTATTGCTTTGTTTCTGGAGATGGTTTCAGTTGAAAACTGAGTATCTGGAAGGCCATCACTGTGTGATTATATTAGATCAGAGGGACAGATGAAAGGCTGGCTTAATTTCTTTCTGTAGAAGGATGCTTGCTTTTTCCTGGTGAATATGCTAAAACACTTTGATAATGGCAGGAGCTACTGTAGTAGGAGTGATCACACCCCCTCTCCCAGCCTTATTGCAAAATCTTCATTAGCTTCATCTGTGGGTGACCCATGGTACTGGCCTCAGCAGTCCCTGCTGACTCACGTTTCTCATACTGAGGGGTTTGAGTTGGGCAGAAGTTTCCACGCCTGCATTGCTGTACTTTGGTCAGCACAGGAGCTGCGCTTACCCTGTCTGGGTATTGAACTTGGTCTGAAAGCCTCAGTGGCCCATCCAGATGGAAAGCTGAACCAAAAGCCCTCCCACTGTTAACCATGAGGGTGTGGGCAAGGAGGGGAGGGAATTAAGGTCCACATTTGACACTACCACTCTCAATCTTAATAACTTTGTTCAATAAAGTAATCTGAGCTGTTTGCAGTTCATGTATGTGGTCCTTAGACTGCCAAGGCTGATTTTAATAAAAATGGGAGATTTAGCATCTAGTAATGTATAGTATTAGCAGGGGCAAATGTCAGACTAGCAATTCCAGGACACCAAGAAGTTTGTCTAGAACAGATAAAGAAGGCAATGGTGTGGTATCTCAGTCCCCTGTTTGTGACTTGGGTAATTAAAAGAAATCATAAACTAGTCAGAGAAAAGTGGAGGTACTAAAACAGAATTTGTAGATAATTCTTTCTGCATTTTTTTCCTTCCTACTTAATTATGTTTGTTTTAAATGTTAGTAACAATTTTCCGTAGCTCTTGGATTTCATTCTTACATAACCTCATTAATTGTTTAGTCTCCAGCTAGTATTTTCTTTCTTTTTGTTTAGAAATGATAATGCAGCATTTTTCTGATTTGGTATTTGGATGTTATTTGGACCAAGTAGCTACTTCCTGAGCCTCTCGATATGGGATTCTTTGACTCTATGGATTTGTCCTCCTCTTACAAATGTTTCATACTAAGATAAGAATATACTATAGTTAATTATATTATGTTACTTCTTCCAGAGGATATGATGTTGTGAATAGTCTCATAGTCTGAGATAAGAAGATTTTTTATTATTTTTTTTTTCAGCAGTACAGTTTTTAGCCATTTCCAGTCCTCTGTATGCATTCATATGTCATGGGCAAGGGTTTTGATGTCTGTTCTTGAATCTGCTTGCATCTTGCCTGACAGTTTTGGAGTATGTGTTCTCTCCATTCTGCTGGAATATAAAAAAGGACACATACTCCCTTTCAGTGAGAGGCTCTGAAGTGTTCAGGCGTGTAGCCAACTGGAAAACAGAAGAGTGCTTGAAATCACCAGGGTTAGGGCCTAAATATTTTTATGACTCTTGATCTAAACTTTTGGAGATCTAGGCCAGGTTTAAGAATCTTTTTGAGCTGAACAAAACACTCGCATTCATGTTGCTTCACTGACTTGTGGCTTTTTTTGTCTGAAAATGGACAGATGCAATTTTCTTGTTAAAATACAAGAAGTACATAGTCGAAACTGAAGTGTCAGGACTGATCTGTTAATGTGAATAGAAAGGAGATTTTGATGCAACCTGAAGGGAGCTCTTAAAACACCAGGGCCTCAAATGCATAGCAGAACCAAGGGCACAGGCAGAGTGGCGATCCCCTGTGTGCTGCAAGGTATGGGTGCAGCATCGGGAAAACCTCCTGGCTTATCATAAGGATTTCAGGGGGAAAAAAAGTGTGTATGTGTGCATGTGCGTATACACAGATATATGAATAAGAGACCCAAAGAATCTAAAGCAAGCTTTGACGAGGGTCTGTTTCTGATGGGCAAAACTCTAGTTTGCATCTAGGAGCACTGCTCTGTGCTCCCCTTAAGTCCCCACGCTTCAGTTAAGGGCCTGGAGGTAATTCTGGTGTCTTCTGCCTGTCTCTGCCTCTCCAGGGGACTCCAACCTGCACTTCAGTAACAGCCACACATCCGTCACCCTGGGCAGCCTCCTGGATGATCAGCACTGGCACTCAGTTCTCATAGAGCGTTTCAACAAGCAAGTGAACTTCACGGTGGACAAGCACACCCAGCATTTCCGAACAAAGGGGGATTCAGATCACTTGGATATTGATTATGAGGTGTGTGAAGCCCTTTAGGTTATAACCTGGGAGATGAGGCTGAATTGGTATAAGATGAATGTGACAGAAAACCACCACCCAGCAAAGATCTTTATTTAATATTTCCTTCCCAGAGAGCTCTTTTCATGGTTAACAAACATGGACTACGTCAGTGCAACTCTGTGTACGACAGTCTCAGAAAATGGCTAGTCTCTGGGCAAATATGCATTGGATTATGCTTACACTTCAAAGTACAGCAGACTTTGAGCTAAACTCAAAGGTATAGCCTGGCTTCTAGTCAAATCTTCAGCGAGCAACCACGCTAATCTGTACGGAGAAGTGCTGTGTCATCATCTCCAGTATGATTTTAATGTGGGATCATTGCACACCATCCCTGCATCTTATTGACATGACCATGGGGATACCAGCTCTGAGTTGTGCCTCTATGCAGCCACCACTTGCTCAGTTTATAGCCCTCCACATAAAGATGAGCAGGTAAAGACCATTGTCTTGCCACTAGGAATGGAAGACCCTGAGCATGACTGTCAAGACAACTAGCTCTGACCCAGGTCCCTTCACATCTGGGGCTGTGATGCAGAGCATACTGGTCTAGGGAGCCAGAGCAGTTCAGCCAAGAGAGGACTGAGCAGAGGAAACATCCTGGCTGCCCACGAAACCTGAGGCTGGTATGATCCCCTGTCATGAGGCCAAGGTGTGGCAGAGTGCAGTTTATATCACTCCAGCAGTTCAGTGCTTATGGCTGATAGTCGCTACAAAATACCTTAAACTTTTACATCCATATGCAAGGCAGTTCCTCATCTGTTCCCCTCACCAATGCACATCTGCGTGCAAATAACCCATGTTAATTTTTATCCCCATGCATTTGTCTACCAAGCCTTGCTAGCTCACAAGGCACAGGGTCATGCTTGCACAGTCAGAGCCATCACTCTGTCTGGATGCGTTGAGCTGGCATGGTTCATTGCTTAAGAGACCACAAGTTTCCCCTCTGCGCTTCGGATTCATTTCTCTGGAAAGGATCAATTCCCAGCACACCCAAGGGACAAATGCAGACAGCTCGGCAGTGGCAGGTGCCTGCTCTCTGCTCCTCTCATGTTCCAGCTGAAATTCCCTTCTTTGCATTTCACAAAGCAGGGTAGAAAGAGTGGTACCTGTCCCCTGGCGCCACTGCACCAAATCACGAGCACATTTAGTAAGGACAGCACATTTTTGCAGTGAGATTCTGGAACAGCTTCAGACTGAACTAGCAAGGGCCAAAGCTGTAACTACTTTTAAAATGGAGTTGAGAAAAGCCAAATGATTGAGTCATCAGCTTTCCTAATTTCAAAGTAATAAAATTCCTTGCTTCCTGCTACAAGGTTGATGCCAATTAGGGAAAACTCAGGCTCCAGTGTAATTTGCAGAACGTTTTTCCAGATGTTCCAAAACAGGGAGCATGGTAGAGAAGATCTTCAGCTGGTGTAAATCAGCATCACTCACTGACCTCTGTGGCACTCAGTCCTGGCCCCTGGTGCTTAGTTTTTCACACAATGTGTTTTCTTTCTATTTACACTGAAACAATCTTTCAGTTGAACATTACAGCAATACAGTCTACTGAAAGTTTATCTCAGCACACTCCAGGGATTAAAGGCCTCGCTGAGGGTAATAAAACCATTAGTTTGGTAATTAAAATTATTGCCAATCACAAAGGAAACTGTTTTCTTAATAATGGAGTGGTATAATTGGTATTGATTTTTCTTCTGGTTTTGAAACCCAGTACAGAGTCCCTAAGCAGGAGACTTAGAGAATAGAACATGAAAGAAGGAAAGTCTGGTGTTTTAAGCAAGAATTAATGATTCTCACTGGAAAAAAACATTGCTACCACATAAGCACTCATGCCAATAACAAACCTGTAAGTGGTGTAAAGTAGCAGTCTGATCACTCTTTATTTCTCTGAAGTGATCAATTAATTCAACTAAGGTGCAAGTTCATTAAGGACTTGTATTCAAAGAAGTGCTTTCAAGGTTATCCAGGGATGTTTCATTTGCTTATGTATCCCAGCTTGTTAGGTGGAGTGGGAGGAAAAATAACCCCCAAATTTCCCTTTATTTTTGCAATAATGAGCTGAGGGGAGCTGTTCAGAGTTGTGGCAGAGGGATAAGGCTGACCAGGTTCCAGCAGCCGTCAGCGTGTAAGTGGTGCCGCACAGCAGTGCATGCCCTTGCTGCAGTGGATGCAGCAGGATTGCAGCACAGCTCCTGATGTGCTGGAAGCACTGTGAAGTGTGGTGGCTGCAGGATCCCCACCTGCATTATATCACTCATGATGCTGCTGGCTGTGATGGGAAAAATGAATAAAAACTCGGCAGTACCACCAGTAAGACTTTGCCAAAAAGGCCAGTGGAGCTAATTAAAAATGAGCTGGGTCATGCGGAAAATGAAAATAGGATTATCAGAAGTTTTTTGGGTTGTGGGATTTGCTTGTTTTGTTCTTTTTTTTTTTTTTCCCTTTCTTTTTTTTTCTTAGGAATCTGAAGTAATTATGCTCCATGGATTTTGGAAGCTTTATTTTCTTAGGCTTTTTGTCCTCCCAGGGCTTTCAGCCCTCCAGTTAAGTGATGAGTTGTAATCTGCACAATACTAAAATCTTTCAGTACTTGGACAACAGCAGAGCAGAAGTTTTGTTTAAATGTGTAACCTGCAGAACTTTTCCATTACGCTGCTCAGTCCCAAGTACCACGTACAAATATTGTAAAGACCCAAACCACAGTGAAATTTAGGGAAAACACTCGCAAGGTGCAAATGGGGTAGTCTGTGTGTGTGATACTACTAGCTGAAACCAGAACTGTTCAGATACAAGCTTGGTGGAAAGGGGCGATTCCAGCTCACAGGCAAACCCAGTGCTCAGTGGGCAGGAAGAGTTTATTCCCCCATTGCTCAGCAGTTCCCGGCCGCTGTGGTCCGCTGCTGGGTGGCAGCCTCCAGGCCAGTGGGGGCTGTGGGCTGGAGACCATTTGAATGTTACCTTGTGCATTGGGTGTTCCTGGGTGGGGGGCTTGATGGTACCAGGTTGGTGAAGTGGTGTGTCAAGGCACTTAAAAGCTGTTTCCAAATTAGTGAGCTCTCTGCAGCAGCAGCGTTTCCCTGACAGCTGTAATGCTCTGCAGCCTGTAATTCCTCTGTTGGACAGCCAGGCCCTGCTTCATGCTCCAAGGTGATGCTGTTAATGTGACTTGGTTCTTAAATAATATCCCGGCTGGCTGCATGGAGGGGGACTCAGCCCTCTTGCTTTTGGGGTGATAACTAAATACTGTTCTTATTCTTTCCAAAAGCTCAGTTTTGGAGGGATTCCTGTCCCGGGCAAACCAGGAACCTTTCAGAGGAAAAATTTCCATGGATGCATTGAGAACCTTTATTACAACGGAGTCAATATAATTGACCTGGCAAAGAGACGCAAACCTCAGATCTATACTGTGGTAAGAAACGATAATGTATGCTTTCCTTCTTTACTTTCATGCTGTTGATGCTGCTGGCTGCACCGAATGAGTGGAGTTCAGATTTAGATAGCTATGGGCATAATTAGCTTGTTAAAATGAAATTGCTGAGGCTAACGCCAGCCAGCGTTGTCTGCTGTGGTGACAGTTATTGAAAGACACATGTGGAAATTAATACATTTCTCTGACTTCCCAGGTGTATTAGAATTTGTTTGGAGAAACTTTTCAATTCCTTTTCCAAGATTAAAATGTGTCTTTTTGATGGTGTGATAGAAGTCATAGAGACTTTTTTTTTCTGGTTAACTCAGATAAAATCTTATTTTCTGAACCATTCTTCATCACTGTTGTCACATACAGTAGTAGCAAAATTTTATTCTGCTATTTGAGTTGGTATTATAGAGAGGAATAAATATTTCTTTTATTATTGGAAATGTTTCCCTTTGTGCTGCCCCTTATATTCAGTGTATTGGGAGTTCTGAGAACCATTGGCCTGGTACTAGTGTCTAAATGTGGGATGGTAGAGGTAAAGCAAAAGGAGCTATGGCCTTATCTAGCCTGCTAACATAACACACAAATGTAACTTTACACCTAATAATGTCCAAAATTACAGATATATTTAAATATATCATGAGCAAAATAAAGAACATTTTATTTTGTGAGAACAGCACACTCCCATGCAGCCTTGACAAACTGTAAATAATTCAGCTCTTTGTTCAACTTGTGCCTCACTCCTGCACCTTGCTTTGATATACGCCTTTTGGCTAATGCTGTGTCTTTGGAGAATGTGGAGGTGAAACTGGTTCTGGGTCTCATGACATATTCTAGTTTGTATCAATTGTGTATAAACAGACTGAAGCTACAACAAAGCAAACCAGAAGACCGCAAGAAGTCGTTCCTTTCCTCACTTTCCCTGCCTAGGGTGAGGCTGAATGTACAGGGAAATGGAAAATGGAAAGGGAATGGGTGAGAAATCCTGAATTGTGTTGCTGGCAGTCAAAACTGCCTCCAGGATGATCCCCTAGCCTGGGACTGAGAGTCTTTGCTTTAATAACCTCAAGTTTGATCGCTCTGACTCAGGACTCTAAGGCACAAATCTTATGAACTGTGTTAAATTGCTCTTCCCTTCAGCTTACTTTCGAAGGGGAGCAAAGAGCCCTGGTCTGCTGCTTAGGTCATTAAACAGCTGGTTGTTTTGCCAGCTGGGTAATGGGAAGGCCTTCCTAAAGGGGAAAAGAAAAACTTTGTAATGTGCTTTTTCTCTGAAGGGTATTGTCTGGGTATAACGTGGCCCCAAGCAATGAAACTCTGTTATCACAATACTCGATTCAGCCAATGCTAGATCGAAGGTCTAGGAATCTTGCTCCTTCCGTCAATTTAAGGTAGCAGGGATGTGCCCCCATCTTTCAATCTCCCTCACAGAAGTGATGATTTTAACGCAATAGTTTTCAAAAGCTGGCTGCTGTACTGCATCTTGCAAGATTTATGAGCTGCTATGTGCTGTGTCTGTGATGCTTGTGTATGCAAAGTGCATGGAAAGGTTGTCACACTCACGGTGCCTCATAATCTTAGATAACATCCTTCTATAGGAAACAGCCCCTCTACATCTGTTTCCCAACATCCTTTCCATCACAGCTCTTTACCTCCTCTAGCAACTCTCAGGTAATTCCAGCTTTCACAGGCTGATCTCCCTCTCCCATCTTCCTGCTCTTCCCAACTCCTTAGCAATTTACTTACTCAAATTAAAATAACTTGTTCTTGCTAAATGTAGTCTTTTGCCTGCCAGACTTTCTCTGCACTAAATGCTTTTACTCAAAGTTCATTGAGGTTTTCAAGCAACAATCCATATCACCAGGGACCTGCAAGCTTCTCTGCTTCGCATCTCTGTAGTTGCTAAGGTTGTCAGGAGTGGAAACGCAATGAGAGGAACAGCACAGAAGAATAATTAAATATAGCATGGACTTGGAATCGCTTCTTCCAACAACGTGTTGTGTACTTGTGTTCCCTCCCCACAAGCTGGAGATCACCAGAGATGGTTCTGCGTTGTTAGTCCCCAAAATACCTTTGTCTCCTAACAAAAGATTTATGAGGACAAACTGTCTGGTTTGGGATTAGAAAGCCATTAATGCTCAGAGACACTAGGTTTTGCCTCCAAAAGGGAGGAAGACTTCAGCACTCAGTCTCTGCTTCATTCTCTGTGCCTTTGTGAATGTTCACACAGTCAGTGAGCCAAACTTCAGGGTTTTCACACCCATCAGCTTTGGGTTTTTTATTGTTGACATCTTTCACACAAGTAGAAGAATGACACATCAGCTTTGGAGGCATAGATTTCCGCTTATGAAGTAGTTCCTCATCCGTATAAATAATGGTCCCAAATCAGCTGCATTTAAAGTCCAAGGAAGAAACTACAGGTTGTCAATAACAGAATACCGTACTATGTATCGTACTCTCGGGTGGTGGCTGTGATTATCATTCCGCCTGTTCTTTTCTGTAACTCATTTGCAGTTGTCAGACTTGCAGTAAATCCCCTTGAGAAGACATCTCAAGATAACAAGGCAGCCTGTCTCTTTGAACTGGAACTTGCCTTCACAATTCCATTTTTATATTGCCTGATACTTAACCTGTCTACATGGTAGCCCTATCTATTTGGACAGGCTATCTATCTTCTCTCTGGGGTTTCTTCTGTCCCTGATGGCATGTTGTGGCATTTTTTGTTGTGGGGCTGTTTTTTTTTTTTTTCTGCCCTAGGTCATTGAGTGTGGAGAAATGATAGGGGATCTTTTCTTTGTTCTCTGAAGTGATTACTGGTTTTAATTGCAATAGGTTACGAGAAGTCAAATTTCTGTAATTACCACTGTCATGGTCATAGGGCTGGACCCTTGGGAAACCTCAGAAAATGCTTTAAAATAATAATCTAAAGATCTGCCCTATTTACTAGCTGTCTTCTCAGCACAAAAGTAGTGCAGACTGCCCATTATGAGAAATTGCACAGCAGTTACTCCTGCTTCTTGGGCAAGTAGTCAGGGACAGGAAAATATGCTAGTAGGAGCCACATTTACAAGAAGCAGAAGGGGAATTGTCCTTCACAGGAGGATATTTGACCTGTTGATACCTGGGATGGCAAAGTCCTCGTTGAAGGACTTTGTGCTTGTTAAGAGTGTATGTAGATGCAGGAGGAGATGGGGTAAGTAGTAGTAAGCGAAATCTATTAAGAATTGCCAACTATCTGACTGAGGGAGTAGTTAAGAGAAAACTAGCTATAGCATCCTGCAAATAGCTATAGTATCCTGGCCACCAGTGGTTACGTACTGCTAGATTCAGGTCACACCTTTAGAAACTTCTTTAATGTGACCTGTGGCCAGGGTCTTAAGTCTTCTCGTGTGTCACTGATTTGTGATGCCAAATTAAGAGGTCATGAAAAGATGCTGTGTTTGATCTTCTCAATGCTCCATCCTACGTACTCACTGAAATTAAGGAAAACCCTATCCCCCTTTCCCTTCCATTACCATCAGCTAATAGGAACTGGAGTTTTATTTTTATTTAGCAGAGCAAACCCTGCAATGACTTGAGAGCAGTGCAGGATATTTGTAAGGCAGAAGTTGTCAGCCCTCAGATGTGCTTGAATTTCTGCGTCGGCCTGCCATGTTGAATCTGGGAGTGACAATTCAGCACGGCAAGGGATGTGGTGACATGTAAATGCATCACTGTAGTGCCTCAGGGAAATAACCAATTGCCAGCATCAAAGAGCAAGGAAAGATACCTAGTGACAGTAGAATGTAAACTAATAATTCATTCCCTTTATAGAGAATCCAAACATGCTATTTTATCAAGCTGATTTGAGATACCTTCATCTTGAGAAGAATTTACTTGTCTACACGTCTCATACTACCAAAGTGCTATTGCAAGAGTTGATATATCTGTGAATATCAGCCTGGTGATTTGTGAAGGCCCCTGCTAGGGTTTGGAGAACCAGGAGTTAATTTTTTTTTTAATTAGTTTTTGCACAGCAATCAGACTATAGGAATCATAAATAAAAACTGTTGGAACTATTTAGTGATAGTTTTCACAACTTGCTATAGGGCTACGTTGAATTTATTAAAAAAAAAGTTTTATGCAATTATTTAATGAAAGTGTGAGGCACACACGTACATTAAAAAGAGAACTAAATTTTCTGTTCTTTAGATAAGGCAGGTGAACTCAGATTCCAGAAATATTTGGTTCCTGTAAAAATAGCTTTTTATGGTTTCTTTTATCTTCCTGTCTGCTCTCTGGGTCTTCAGATGAGTCTCCATCACATCCTACCTGCAGTGTGGAACAGTAAGAAAGTCTATATAAATAGCATTCATTTTAAGGTCGCATTTTATTGTCGCTGAATGGTATAACAGGATTGTTTTGGATGAAATTAAGTGTGTTGCCTCGATCAAGGTCTTGAAATAAAGTCCATTTAAATGACAGTTTTTCCATTGATTTCAGTTGGCTTTGTCTACATTTCTAAAGACTTTCAGTCTGTAAATATTTAATCCAGCATGTAGGTGCAATAATAAACTCTCCTTTTCTTGATATAAAAGTTTCTTTGTGTTAGGATTTTGATAGTTGCGATAACCACAAGTGAAGCAAGTCTTTTGGGGAGAAAGACCATATTTTTTTTATGAGACTAGTTGACATATGCAGGAAAAAAATGACATGTATTAGAGCAAATGAGGCCTTTTTGAGAGTCATCAGCCTTCAGCATGTTACAGGATAGAAACAACTGTTCAGAGTTTAATTTATTACATTATCTGGGTAGTCAAATTGAGTGAATAGGGCAGTTACTACCTGCTGAGCAGAGGAGGATGTTTCAAGGCGGGAGGTGATAAGGCTGTTAGTCCCTGTAGGAGAGCAAGAGAGACGGCTAATTATTGTCATAGGAGTTAGCAGGGGATAAGGAAAATAGGGGAGAATGTAATTTGCTGTAAAGCCGAGGCTTAAATGTCTTTTTTTTTTTTTTTTTTTTTTTAATGTCTTATTCCAGTTGCTAAGGCCTTGGGAACTGCTTGGTGCTTGGCTGCCCAGTACAGAAAGGGGCAAGCTGACCCTGTCACTGTCAAGAGCCTGGAGTATGTACAGTTCATATCAACCATTTAGGCTGGTGCTGTGCTATGGTACACAGATGACTGGAATTTAAAAGAGGAAAATCTAATAAAGAAAACTAATACATAAAAAAAAGCTGATAAGAATTGCTTTATATGCACCTTTCTCTTTTAAGGTAGATGTTATTATGAAAACAGAGCCGCAACAAAAAATCTCCTTGCTGCTGTGTTTTGTTCCAGGTAATAAAACCTAATAAGCTGTAGATCAGTTTACCTTGAACCGGAACAAGAATTGGGCTTGGATTGTGCTAATTTGCCAGTTTGATCTAAGACATTTGTCTTATTCACTTCTGGCAAGGTGAATTTGAAAGGCTGGCTTCATTCCTGCTTGTTGTTCAAAGAAGGGTATATTGGGTCTGGCTGAGATGGAGTTAACTTTCCCCGTAGCAGCCCTCATAGTGCTGTGCTTTGTATTGGTAGCTGGAAAGGTGTTGGTCACACACCAGTGTTTCGGCTGCTGCTGAGCAGGGCTCGCACAGCATCAAGGCTGTCTCGCCAACATTTCCCCCTCACCAGTAGGCTGGGGGTGGGCAAGATCTTGGGCGGGCACATAGCCAGGACAGCTGACCCAAACTGACCAAAGGATATTCCATACCATACGAGGTCTGCTCAGCAATAAAAGCTAAGAGAAAGGAGGAGGAGGGGCATTTGTTATTATGACATTTGTCTTCTAGAGCAACTGCCATGCATACTGAAGCCGTACTTCTCGGGAAATGGTTGGACATCACCTGCTGGTGGGAAGTAGAGAATAAATCTTTGGTTTTCCTTTGTGTCTGCATGTGGCCTTTTCTTTTGCTTTATTAAACTGGCTTTATCTTGACCCACAAGGTTTTTTCCATCTTATTTTCTTCCCCCCCCCCCCCGGTCCTGCTGAGGAGGGGAGTGATAGAGCGGCTTGGTGGGCACCTAGTGTCCTGCCAGGGTCAACCCACCACAGAGGGAAAATATTAAGTGGTCTATATTTTTTTTTGTGTTTCCTCCTGTGCTCTCTCTTTTATTTTCTTTTCCTTTTCGTGTCTCTCTGAGGGAAACTATGTATGATTTTTCCAAATTAGCTCTATATTTGGCCCCATCTTTTGTCAGCAACTCTTAGCTATTGTACCATATAATGACGGAAGAGTATACAGTTACTATGGGCATAAAGTGGTAAAATCCTTTATTCCACTTTTGGCCAGTGACATAGCTTAGGAGTCTGACATAAAGAACATCCAGAAATGTCTAGCCAAGCATCTCATCCCTGATTCTGTCATGGTTGTAACGTTTCAGTTTTTTCAAAGCTTTTTTGTTAAATGCTACTTTTTCCACATAGGAACATTACCTTAATGTAAACAACTTAATTCAATGTGATAAACAATTAGCATTTTATTGATGTACATGATACCTAGAGTGAGTGAAGATAGGGCAGCTCTCTGTCACAGGGGTGATTATCACAAGGATATGCTAATTTCAATGAAACTTGGATCAGGAAAGCTTTCAGATTTCCATCATGAAATTTTGCTCAGAGAAAGATAAACCCACCTCAGTGTAGGAACTTCTTTTAAAGTGCAAGCCCTGCTCTTGGGATGAACTAGTTGCTCACTCAGTGGACTAGTCCTAACTCAAGTAACACCCTGTGTCTTGGTGCTCCCACATCCTGTTTGAAGACAGGTTGCACCAGTATTTCAGAAGCCTGGAGCTGGAATCTCACTTTGATTTGCTTTTCATTCAGTGCTTAGCAGTGTCTTGATTTAAGAAGTACTTGAAATCTATGTGGGTCTCCTGACAGCTGTTCTGCTTGAGATAATTTAAAAACAGGATTTGAAGGGACCTCCCCCATTCTTAAAATCCCGTTGCTCAGAGTTGAATGACAATGTTTCATCTTATACTTTTAAAACTGCATCAGAGGTCACCTTTTTCCTCTGTTACTCTCTTTGCAAATTTGTCTGCAACCTCAGTCTCTTCAGAGCTAGAAATAGTCCTCCAATTTCCAAGCTGAGAGATTCTTGCCAGTTTACCCGCATTTGTATCTCAGCCAGGCCTAGGATTTTAGTCCCCTTACCTGTCATATGAAATCTTCCTTTCTAATGCTCTGCAGAAAACAAGATATCCTTTTTATTGGACAGTATCCATAGAGTGATTAATGAGGAAAGTAAGTTCCCATTTGATGCTCTAATGCACAGGTAGAATGAGAGCTCAGAAATACTTATTTATTGTTCTTCCTGTTCAAACTGATCTTGGCCTGTATCCTTTGGTAGGCTAAATGTTGAGGATTTCAGCTCAGCTGTCAGTTTGAGTAATTTTCCAAGTACATACTATTGATTTGTATTCTGTGAGAGTGAGGGGGATGTATAAGAAACTTGTCACCAATTGCCCTGACTGTGGTGGTGTAGTAGTCTTCTCTCTTCTTTCAACAATACGTAATACTACATGAAGAAAGGCCAGAAAAGACTGAAATGGTTCATTAAAGTTATAAAGGTTTTATTTAAGTCCTGCAGAAGTGACTGGAAAGACTCCAGTCACTGTTGGATGAAGCTCATGGCTCAGAGGATCTTCTATGTAATCCACTTTTATCCTCACCACTTAGCAACTGTGTTCTTCCATTCTCTTTTTAATAGGAAAGGCTCTGATTCTTCCTTAAAATGCAGTAACATGCTGTCACCTTTTCATTCAACATCTTAATGTGAACAAGAATCACCTCTGCAACAGTACCCTGCCTGCAGAAATCTGGGGTTCTTGGACTCTTTTCTGGAGACAAGTGTCATGGCAGCCAGTGAACAAATTGCAAATATCTCCATTGCATTTCTAGGTTCAGAAGGTTTCTCTTGTAAGAACAATAAGAACTCTTTGGGAAAGATTTCACTGCTTATTACAGGAGTCCTTAATCAGTCTGGAGATGACAGACTCAATGGAATTCTCAAATGCCACAGGATAGCTGGAGTTTCCAGCAGCTGGGTAGAGCTGAGCATCTCCTTTATTTTCTCTAGGGATTAGACTCTTCTTATCCCATTTCCTAGCCAATGAGCTTTTACTTGTCAGTTAAACTGGGTTCAGTTATAAAATCAAGTGTCTGCCAGAAGTCTTGCATGTACCTTGGAGAGTTCCAGAACTGCTGCCAATTAAAGCAAAATGCTCCTCACCAGATGAAGGTTTGGGGGGAGCTGCTGCTTATTATTCTGCCTTATACCTGCTGGAATAATTTGTTTGAGATAACATTCAGGGCAAATTTAACAGATTTTGTAATGGGAACCTATCCCACTTCAGTGGACAAGTGTTTTTCAAAGTAATTGTTGTGTATTTCTTTTTCAAATTTTCATGTTATTGTCTCTAGGAAGGTAGACAGTGTTTGTCAGTGTAAGGACATCAGCAGCTATTGTTGGTGTGTATTAACTACATCATCTGCTTTTGCTCTGGAATGCTGCTTTAAGAAGGTGTTTCCCTCCTAAACAGGTCAGTTGAACTGATTTAAGTCCCCGTGGCATCAATTGGTTTACTTAACATTTTTTCCCAAATGTCTTGGCTAGTTTTTAGTTCTGACTAAAATTAGTTATGGGCCTTACATCATGGAGGTCTCAAATTTGTGAATAAGAGTAACAAAAGTACCTTGTTGAAAGAACCCCCCCAAAGGCAAACATGCCAGCTTTCTATCCCTCAAATGTACCTTTAATCCCATGTATACAGAATATTGCAGCACGCCCTTTATGTGTTCCCATCTGCTTGTTCTTTTGGCAGGTGGGATCACACCTGCCCTGCTTCAGTGTAGTCAATGGAGAGGCTACAGAACTTTAGGTCTCACTAGGTTAAGCATGGGAGGGGACACATAGGTGCTGCCCATATGTCCTAGCATTGGCCATGGGTTCAGTCAGCACTCCTGTCCCAGTACAAGATTTACGTGCGGATCCCAGATGGCATGAATTACTAGCTAGTGTGAATGATTAGAGTGTTGCTGAGTTTTTCAAGGGGTCACAGCAATCCATGAGTTTAGGAGTAGTTGCACGTGCTGAGAACCTCATATCAAAAGCAGGCAGAAATTTGACCTTATGTTTCAGCACATGCATATGCATGAGATACTTTGCTATGGTGCTGCTGCAAACAGCTGAAAGCATATTGACTACACAAGGTCTTTGCTGGCTTATTTTAAGGTCGTCTGAAAGTTTGTTGTGCATTGCAAACATGTTTTTTCGTCTTAGCATTCACCTTCTCTGGCACCATTAAGTCATCTAGGCATAGCTTGTTCTGCTGGTAGGTAAAATCTGCAAAGAGCTCTGAGACAAAAATCCTACCCGAATGTTGCAAATCCTCTCCTCTGCAGTCTTGCATTTTGTTACAGCCTCACACTGTCAGTGAAGCAAATTAGATACTTGAGTGCAGACCCAGATAACGTTTGAACTTTCCTCCAAACTCCAGTGTTATGTATGTATAAGATCTGTAAATGTCTTACTATTTTGTGTGGAGTTACTTGAATCACTGTAAGTGTCTAAAATTCCAAAGAAAATTTGTCATTGGCATTTTAAATGTCTAAAGCTTTAAAAAGCTCCAGAGAAAGTTAACCATGTTTGTTTATATCACTGCAGTCGACTGTTTTCTGTAATTTGTCATGAATTCAATTGAAAATGGAGGTGGAAATATAACAACATAACAAAAAAGGCCTGTGGCATCTCTTATACAGGCAAAACCCAGGAGGTAGTAGATAGTTTTTGAAAGTTGAGAGCAAATTTCCATCCTACTTCCCACCTGACTAATGTTCAGGTGAGTTTGGATAAGCTTTGGATTATATCTCAAAACTCAATTCTGACATGATATACCCATGGATACCTTTTGCCATTGCTAAATCTGGTATGTAGCATTCTGCACCTAACAGGGCAGGGAATATGTAGATAGCTTGATATAGATATATATATCTATCAAGGGTTCTTTCATCCAGTGATAACTTGGTCTCTTTCTGGCACTTTATTTATTTTCAATTTTAAAATAAAGACTAGAAAGACACTTGAAAGTAATAGGGAACAGTTCCATCAGCTGTCTGAGATTTCAGAGAGGAATTCCCCAAGCACTGTGCAACTTCCTACACATCCATCAAGTGTTGTTCATTATAATTATCCTGTTAGAGTGAGATACCAGCTCTGATGAGAAGTGGTACCATGGAGAAAGCCTTTTATTCCGATGTTTTTATTAGATTCCAGTTGGTATTTTACAAAGCAGCCTACTTCAAAGCAAGCTGGCTGCAACAATCTCCTGGAGTGGCTTTGAAAGATGCACCTCCTTAAACGCATCCCAGCTTTATATATTGATAAGTTTTTATTACGTGGCTTGAATGACCTGCCTGGGTAATCTACAATGGCTGAACAAAATGGTGGAGTCATTTCTTCTACAAACTACAGTGACACATGCTGGTGCAGATTCTGCTGATTGCTTTAAGTAAACGTGCTGCTCTTCTGGGCCAATAGCACCATTGATTTCAGGGCTGGATGACTGAGGTAATCAACTAAGTTTTGCGTTGAAATGATGTTGGATTTTACCATGCTTGCTGTGTATGTAATGTTTTAATAATTCCTCAAAATGCCCCGTGGAAACTGTGGGACCTAACACTGGCCAGGAAATCTCATTTCTCAGGAAATTTCATCCCACTCTAAGTACTATATTCAAGTGACTTTTTCTTTGAGTTTCCTTATGAATTTTGAAATAAATTCAGAATAATTATTTTTAATTATTTGTGTTATTAAGTGAACTTTTATTATTTGGAGTAGCACAGGGCTGTGCCACTGAGTAAAGGCAAACATATCCAGTAGTACTACTGCAAATTAAATATTGAATATTTGAAATACAACCAGGAAATTTGCCTCATGTTTTGCCCTATGTGGTAGATTCAGACAGATGAGGGAGTTTTTACTTTTAAGGGTATGTAACATTGGTGCCAATGGGCAAAAAAAGTACTGTCATTAATGGCTGCATTTTGGCTTATATTTAGAATAAATATAGTCCGTTTGGTAGGATCCCTGTGCATTGGAGGATGCTTTGTTTTTTCAGTTGCAGCTTGCCCTGTTGTCCCATCAGTGCAGAGTCAACATGGGACATTTGTATCACACCCCGCAGCACATGAAAGTGCAGACGGACCTGCTATTCCTTCAGTGTCAGATCCTGAAGTCAGCATAGATCTAAATGAGTTTGATTTTCTTGACGTAAAGCTAATCTTGAGCTTGAAACAGGAGGTGCTGGGAAACACAAAGCAGATGTGGCCACATGGAGATGGTCTGTCTGGGCTAGCAAATAAGCCCTCCTGCACTCATGCAGGGTCTTGCATGGGGACATTTGGATACATTTAGGTCCTTCTAAGAACTGAGGTTTTGATTTTTAATCCCACCCCTGTTTGGGGTGACAGTAAAATTTTGAAATCAGATGTGTTTTCCCAGAATGGACAGATACATTTCCTAATAAGTTGCAAAGATTTGTGTTTGAATGACAATACCTATGTCAGCCTTGAGGGCCACTAGAAATCCAATGAGTTAGTTTAACTATGGATGTTTTGGGATGACCAAAAAAAATTTGTCGTGTTGATTATGTTTGACTTTTGTTATTTGCAGGGGAACGTGACCTTTTCTTGCTCAGAACCACAAATTGTTCCTATCACTTTTGTCAGCACCAGTCGAAGCTACTTGCTACTACCCGGCACTCCTCAAATTGACGGTTTGTCAGTCAGCTTCCAGTTTCGAACATGGAATAAAGACGGCTTACTTCTATTCACCGAATTGTCTGAAAATTCAGGACCCCTCCTGGTTTACCTCCATGGTGGGAGACTTACACTACTTATTCAGAAAGAGACGGAGAACCCAGTGGAAATCAGTGAAGGTACTTAATTTTTTTTTACTCTCACCTGTCTCCCTTTAAAGTACAAAGGTCCCACCCCACAGGATGAAAGGAGGGTGAAATAAGGAAGCACCCAGTCTTCCTTTCTCATTTCAAATTTTATCTTTCTTTCCAGTGGTAGAACCACTCTGTGCAGCTTGAGGTAAATCTACGCATGGAAAGTTGGCATCCTGAGGTCTCCAGACTCAATCTACCTGACAATTAGCTCAGCCTCTGTGTTCTTAAACAGTCACGCTAAATTTTCTTCAGTCAGGTCAGATGAAGACCTTCCTGTTTCCCATCCTCAGATTGCGCTGAAGTCAGCTGAGTTCCAGGTCATCTGCTGCAGCGTTCCCCAGCACGAGTTAAGGCAGCCTCAGAGCTGATTTTCTTCCTCTGACTGTAGCTTTACACTCTCCCTTTATGCTACGCTCAGAAGAGAGACTGACCATGGGATTCCTCTCCTCACACTCTCTCACTGGCTTCCTTAGCCAGTTTGCAAGTTGTTTTGTGCAGTGCAGCTAGTGGGATGCAAGAGGGTAAAATGGGATTGTCTCTTTGACTTAAAATTCAGGGAAATTTGCTTGCAACCACTTACCAGAACAGCTATGCATTGGCTTTCAGAGACAACAGGGAAACAATTTTAGGCTGTACTACAGAGGCAGGACCAGAGTGGCCCAGCTGCCATCCCAGTCTGACCTATATAAGCCATGCTGGCATCCTGAAGAGAAATGTTCTTAGCCCAGGGCCTCTGCACATCCCTTGCTGCTATGCAGCCATGCTGTGTGGGAGACTGAGAAATTAATTTTCTGTGTAGGTTGAATACCCAGTTTCCAAAGGTGGATGAGTAATAGACTGATGGAACTCAGATGGTACTAAATAATAATAATAGTATTTTCTAAGAGAGCAGCTGTTTAAAAATATGTAATATTAAAATATTCCCAGTACAGAGTAAAAGAGGGCAGATATGCCTATTAAAAGAACCAGAGGTAAGATCTGATAGAATTGTCAAAACAGACCTGTTCCATATGTGTGTTTCATTCCCCTTTATGACAGAAAATGTGACAGCCCTGCATCTATCCTTATTCATGTAGACTGCTGCAGCCTCAGCTTGCTGGAATTGAATGCTGAAAACTGAGTTTCCAACCTTTATTGCAGTCCTAATTAAATTGTTGACAAAGCTGAGACAATGCCAATATTTGGTTGGGTGTATTTGTTTTTATGTAGTTCTGAAATCATGAACCTGAGCCCAGACTTTGGTGCTATCCAAAATATTGCTAAACTGCCTACTTATACATGGAAAATATGCAGAAATTGCAAGGGCCGTGTTCTGCAGATGTCAGGTACTCACAATGGTACTCAAGAATGGACCTGGTTTTGCCCCAAATGGGACCTATTTTGCTTTGATATCTTTTCAAACCTCAACAACATATTTCACTCCAAAATGGACTTGTTCTAGTTGAAAAATCATCCATTTGTCGCTGGGAAGCCAGCCTCTTATTCTATGGAAATTGTGCGTGCGTTAACAGCCATTACTGTGGAAATTGTCTCATTTTCAAATTTGTAATGAAATGGCTTTTCATGCACATAACACCCACAATTTTTTTTATTTTTTTTTAAACTGTTCTCACACCTCTTTGTGTCACTAAGCGTTCGTTTGTTTCTTCTGAAAGCTACATTAACGAAAAATATTCCATTAGGGAGGGGAGTAAATACTAGTTGTCTGTGCCTGATCTCAGTGACTCCAGCCTGACAGTAGCGTATTTTGAACTGTAATTAGGTTACTTTTGATCTGCACCCCTGTGTGTGAGCTCAGAAGCTTGCCCACTGATTTTCATGGCTGTCAGAATAGAGAATGTGAAGTTTCTTTGTAGCTGTGTGGTGCTACTTCAAGAGCCATGAGATGCAACACTGATTTTCAGAATAAGGAACAGAGACGTTATTTCCCACTTCACAGAAGTGTCTAGAAGAGAAAGAGGCTACCCAGTACCATAATCTCTCACGTACCTTCATAGGTTCCTGGTCAGAGCAACAATCCCAGCTCTCACAAGACCCATGTCAAAATCCAATATAGAAAGGCTTTGGTACATCCATCAATAAGACTGCGTGCTAACAATGCTGAAGGGTTTTAAGAAACACAAATCCTACTGATACCTACTGGAGTTTGTCGGGTTTCATATTGGATCCTGAGACTGAGTATGACCATCTCACTGAATCTAATCCTCTGCAATATCAGGCATGTGTTTAGTACCAGAAGCTCAACAGGGATCTCCTCTGTGTGCTCCTGTGAGCTGTAAGCATTTCCCAACCGACTCAAGATAGACATGAACACCCACAAAATGGTGACAATGTGCTACTAGAAGGGTGCAGGGCCTGGCTAGCTTGATGAGAGCCTGCAGTACCAGAAGCAGGTTAAGAATAAAATGTGAGATGACCTATGTAAGTACTCTTAAAAGTTTTCTCTTTCTTGGGCCTTTTCTTCTATGCCAGTTTGTTTCCAGAGGTAATGAGTTCTTTTCAGCTGCCAGTTCTCCCTTTTTTGGGGTCAGCTGCATATTTGTGGTCACAAGTTGGAAGTAAAATGAGCTTCGAAGAGGACAGCTGTCTCCTGCACCTCTTTTTTCACTCTTCATACTTGTTTTTTGTCAGGCACCAATCTCCACGATGGGCTTTGGCACTCTGTTGATATCAATGCCAGAAGACATCGCATTACCTTGACACTGGATAACAATGCTGCCACTGCTAGCCACGCAACCACTGTCTCAAGGATCTACTCTGGGAACAGCTACTATTTTGGAGGTAGGTTCTTTCAGACAGTTGCAGAACAGGTTTTCATGATGCAGATCCTCAGGTGCTCACCATTGAGGTCTCCCCAGTTGTGCTCTGTTTGCAGCTAAAAGCAGAGGTTGTAATAACTGATTTTAGACCCCCTATTGACCTGCAGTGCATACAGTACTGTGGGAAGATCGAAGGGTCTTGGTCAACCCTGACAGAAAGAGAACAAGCAGAACTGGTAACACAGCTGTAAAAGTGGACTACTGGTAGTGGTATCCAATGGGTACCTACATCTAGCAGGCAAAACATACAAAAGCTGCATAGCTGTATTAACCACAAGTGATTTTTCTAGTTAAAAGGCCTGAGGACTATTAGTATTATTAATATTCCTGTAGATATCGCTGTCCTGATCAGGCTCAGTGACTTTAGACTTCAGAGCTTAATTGACATACGGCTCAGATCTACAAAGGTATTTAGGTACTGTGCTCTCACGGAAATGAATGTAGGTTTAGCTCAATTTTGTAAATGGAAAGAACAGTCTTGAAAAATACTACCTTCTGCTTTTTGGAGTGCAAGCATTAATTTAGATAAAGGGAGTGTCATCAGCTGTCTTTTTGTCTAATATATTTCTGTGTAGTGCTTACCATAGTGAGGCTCTGATCTCGATAAACCCTCTGGATGCAGCACTAAGTGAGGATGCACAAGGAGGCTTTGGATCTCAGAGCTGGCCAAATACTGAGGAAGCTCAGATACAAATGGTTTTGTTGCTTGCTGTCCACAGGATTTCATCCTTTTACTCTGTGCCTTGACTCAGCAGCAGAATTTAACCCATAATGATTTTACAATTTGCACAGCTTTTTTTATAGAGGCCAGTTGCTATCAACTGTGGAGTTTAAAGAAGATGGAAAAAACCCCCCATTTTGATTTTTTGCTTGACACATGTGAAAACCTCATACTCTGATATTTTCAGTGGCTGCTCCCTCTTTTTGTTATCTTTTTTTTTTTCTTCTTACTGAAGGATTTGTGACACAGAAGGTTGCGTAGCACAAGGAATGAAAACACTTGGAATAATGAGCCTCCAAGTTCTTGCATCAGGAAATCCCAGCAGAAATAGATGAACATTCCAATATTCTTCTCTGCCTCTTCTCTTTTTCCCACAGGGTGCCCTGACAATTTCACTGATTCCCAGTGTTTAAATCCCATTACTGCTTTTCAAGGCTGTATGAGGCTCATCTTTATTGATAACCAGCCCAAGGACCTCATTTTGGTTCAGCAAGGCTCCCTGGGGAATTTTAGTGATTTACACATTGATCTGTGTGGCATCAAAGACAGGTAATTATTGTTTCCTCTTCTTGTATTTGTTCTTTTTTTTTTATCCTAGTGGTTTATAAATACAGGTTGCATTAAGTGAAAATTCTAATCTGCCAACATTATGGATATTAGGCATAATAGAGCTACTAATAGAAAATATTACAGCAAAGATAGGAGGACTGGAGGGGAAATGGTTTCAATTACATGAGGCTGTCTTCACATTGACTTGTAGGAAATAGAGTATGCAAATTCAATCAAACTACAGATTGGTGAAAGGATTAAATTTTATGCATAAACAACATTTGATTGCTTTGAAGTTTTAGAGGGAAATGAAAGAGAAGGAAAAATTATTTGATTCATCAGAACATGTCATCCCCTTAATATATTAGCTGTTTTTGCTTAAGTAGATCATTTACAATTTTTCTTGTTAGCCATTACAGCACGTTTATCATGAAGATATGGTACACCTCATGCAACATACTGCCCATTCAGTAGGACAATATAATGATGAAATGTCTGATTCTACCAAAGACACATTTCAGTTTAAATGCTGATCTGAATCCTTCCTATGCTGAAACCTGACAGGAAACCCAGATTTTTTTCATAAAGAGTAGAGAGGAAATAAGCAACCAATTTTTTTTTTTTTTAAGTATTTCATAATTTCTCCTTTGCTTCCTATGGATTTTTAGTGCCTAAATATTTCTGAATTATTTCTGCAAATGTGTACTTTGAGGTTGGTATGTGGAATAATAGGCTTTGATTTATGTTTTTTAAAATCTAGCTAAGTTCTGAAAAATGGAAACGGAACTGCTGGAAATGTCATGTGCTTCAGATAGTTCAGGGAGTAGTAAGGATATTTTGGAAATCCATCAGGAGCTTAAGCATTTAACGTAATTTTTTCAGACATGTTACTTAGAGAGGTGGACCTGAAGGCTGATCTCCATTATTGCTTACTGTAGGAGGGATCAGCCTGCTGGAGCTGCAATCTTTTGAAAAGTGGGCAAAACCTCTGTTATGTGAGACCTTTGTGCTCATCTTTCTACATTCATTAACCTGTACAGAGAAAATACTGACCAAACTTGTTTCCATGTTTAATGATGACTGACTGAATTCAGGGGGATATGAATTTTACACTTGGTGTGCCTGAAACAGTAGATGGAATTGTTAAGATGCAGCTGATTTGACAAAAGGAAGTAAAATGTAAAATTTCCTGAGAATTAAGAGAAAGAAAGAATTTTGCTGTTTTCTTGGAAAAACAGATTCTTTAAGATCGAGTGGACCATTCAAAGGTAACTTGTATATTTGTATATTGAAACAGAAGAGAACTCTTCTGTTACGATGCAGAGGTGCTGTGGGACGTCTCCAGTGCCTTCATTGTCCCCAAGTCCAGGTTACAATGTAAATCTGTGGTACTACTGCAAGTGTATTCCTGATCTTCAGTATCCTAAGGATGACAAGCATCAGTCTGTGATCATACCATACAATTACGTAGGGCAAGAATCCAAACATAGTAAGAACGGTGGTGCTTTACATAGTCATTGCCTCGAATATATCACACATGTAAACAAAAGTTATATGTGATCTAGTGAAGATTAAAGCACTCTTCCAATGCAGTTCTCTGGACAGCATTAAATTTATATGTCTGTACTACATGATCTAGGTAGATCTATAGTAGATATGATCTATAGTAGTCATATAGTAGGTATGATCACAAACCCAAGGTAGATTAAAAAAAAAGGAAAAAAGTATTTGATTTACAGTTGGCAAAGGTGATTCTCTTATGGCTGGATTTGCTGTATCAGTGGAGGTGCCCTGAAGGGGAAGAGAGAAGCCTGTCATGTGGGAAACTGTTGGGCTGAAGTTCAGAAATTCCCCTTGTCACGAAAGGTGTGAGCCTCAGTGGCACCACAGAGATCACAGCGCTCTCATTCAGTGAAACACCCAGCACTCTCTCCCTGTCTGGCAACTCCAATAACTGTGCTGATGCTGTTCTGCAGGGAAGAAGGAAGGATTATTTTTATTTTTTTTTTCCAAATCATATTACACATTTTACACATCTGGGGCACAATCTTGAGAGAGGTTAAGTTTACAGAATTGCTTTCAGGAAGCTACGCAAGTTATTCAAAGATTCACTGGGTGAAGTACTGCCGGTGCAGTACTGAAGTCAAGAGTGGTCATAGCAGCAAGGGACAATTGGAAAGAGGGATGAAATTCAAAGAAAATACATAAGGAAAATACAGACAAGAGGCAAATTCTTTGTGTCATTTTGCCAACACAATTGATCCTAAGCTAGTGGATGAGCCGGGGAAAGACTGAACAAGAAAGTATTAGTGGAGTGTGTTCCTCCTAACCATTTTTGAAAATTTTAGGTTCTGCAATCCTATATTATGGCATGATTGGTTACAACAAACTACAGATAGAAAGGTCTGGGAGAACAGGAGATTTGAATTCAAATATAAAGATGGTATTGCTGTCTATTCTGCATGGTGTACCCTTGAGTATGTTTTCAAATCTTGTTCAAATTGGTTCATTGCACAAAATGTCTGACACTTCCAGTCACTGTAATTCAACTAGTTGCCATAGTTCAACTAGTGCTCTATATTGTACCAGCTCTGGAGTATAGGAAAGTTGGGGTCTGGCTCCAGGCGTACAATATCCAGCTGCTCATTCTCTCTATATAAAGAGTGTTAAAACTCTGTAAAAGCATCTTCTCTGAGAAATGTGATCTCCCCTTTCTTAATTATAAGATTTATTGCTGTGTGCACTGTAAAGCATGTGTTTTTGTAATTTTAACGCATGTGGGAATTGTGTAGCTTAATTAACATGTAAATGGGACATTTGTCTTCGTTATCTAAGCAAAAAACCTCTTTTGAGGAATATGCCTCTATTTAGAAAGCAGTTTATTTGTTACAGGCTTGTAGGCCAAGCTCATTCAGACCTGGGCTCTGAAAGCAGTGGTTAGACCGCTCACTGCAACTTAAGCCTGCTCTTAAAAAGAGAATTAATGACTTTGTTTTGAAAGATGATAAACTGGGACTACTATTGATGTCGGCAGTATGTTTTTGAGAGAGAATCTAGTTGTGTAAGCATATTATACACACACCCTGACACACACACACACACACTCCAGGATTCCCTGTATAAAGTGATGAGCCTCCATTAATCTAAATGGAGATATCTGAGGGACTAAGCCTTAATATCTTATCATCTGTCATCTCTAGTATTTGAACTAGATGTGTGCTCAAGTGAACTTGGTGCGAATGCCTTCTGTCTCCCTGTATTTGTTATTTCCATCCTTCAGTAACTATTTCTCAGGAAATAAATGTCCTGTCACTAGCTGAGCTACCAGAGAATACATGCAAAAAAAATGGGGGTGTCCATAGAGTTTTGCCTTCTTTCCGTTTGGTGGCTGGGGAGACAGTGCCAAGTGAAGGTGCTTTTGGAGACACAAGTGAACTTGACCCTGTTGCCGACCCTGCTTTGAGCAGGAGGCTTTTGCTAGAGACCTCCAGAGGCTCCTTGCAGCCTCAGCGATCCTGTGAATGAGGCCGCCCAGTAGCTGGTCTGGTCCTGGCTGAGTGGACAGTTCAGGATGTATCTGCGAGAGCTGGGATTAACAGATAACACACATAAAACTCATGTCTTCTGTGCTTTCAGTAGGGCGTTAAGACATTATACAGTCTGGAGCTGAACACAGCAATATAGACTGTCCTGATGATGGAAGAAGGCTAGTTAGCACTATCTCCTATTAAGAGACTGCTTGTTTCTAGCCCTCAGCTGCAGTGCCAGCATCACTAATGTTCCTACTGGTGCATATCAAGTCATCTCCTATTTGCCATCCCCTTGTACAGTACTTACATATTGTCCTTAGGTGATACATCCTGTGCAAGGAGAGGCATCCCAAATCTAGTCATACCAGAGCTGTGTCTGCTCTACAAGCCCTGTAAAGCAGTGCAGTATTCCCTTCTTCACCTCCTTCAAGACAAAGCTGTTCCTGCAAACTGTTCCCAATGCCTCGTGGAACAGGAAAGCAGAATCTGTAGGAGAAGGCAATTTTTCTTGTAGCAATGCGTGTGTAGGACTCTTGACATTATCCCCACTGCCTGCCTGCTGTTAATCCAGCTAACTGTTTTTTTTTTTCTTTTGTTTGTAGTATGTATATTTGCTGTGGTTGTCCAAATACTCAGATTGCTCCGTCTTTTCTGACAATGTTGCAAAGTGTGGTGCTTACACTGCTGCTGTTATGAAGTGTTAGACGTCATAGCTGCCTGCAATGCGTTTATCCCTATTCCAATTAGAGGTAGAGAAAAAATGAGACAATATGCTGCTAAGCCATAGAGTTCTGCTCCACATTTAAAGGGAAGTGGATTTAATTTTATCCCTTGTTGTTGTTGCCTTTTCAGGATTTCTGCTTGGTTAGGAGTGCAGGTACATGTCAGGGGTTGTTTGCTTTACACTAAATTAATAAGTCAGAAAATACAGTTTCTTACATTATGCTGGCATCTCCCCTCTATGGCATTGTACAGAGCAGAAAGTAGCAAGGCAGAGATGTCTGGAAGTGAAGATGCCATGAAGTCCTTGAATTCAGAGACTTCTTGTTGGGGAGGGAGAGAGACATCATTGAGTATGCAGTCTTTTGCAGCAGTACATGTTGACCATCTCTGACCAAAAGCCATCTGGCATAGGTCCAAACAAATAAATGACTCTCTTAGAATTTATTTTCAGTTCAGAGTGATATAGATTAAGTTTATGACTACAGGGACTGTACATCCCTCGTTCTTGGTGTTTTGCACTGTAAGTGTTTTTTGGGAGAGTAGGCATCTTCTGGGGGTGAGATACTAAACCCAAAATCTTCCAAGGGAAATCCTGAGCAGTGAGAAAGTCTAATGAGAACAGAATAATTCTTTCTGTCTTTGGCCCTTAATCTGTAGGGAGGACGTCAGTGTCAAGGGATGGGGAGGTGGCAAGGAGCATAAAAAATTCATTTGCTTCTCATAGATGAACAACAGGATGTCTCTTTCCTAATGGTGTCTTCATTTATGCATTCCCCTCCTCAGTATTTTGCAGTGTTTGTAAAGACTTCTTGAGCCTGTCAAACAGCCTCCTGGAAATGGGTTAGGGATGTGATTACAGAAGCTTCTCACTCAGCAGGGTGAGAAATCACAGCTGCATCTAGTGCAGCGGCCAGCTGGGCAGTGTGGCTGGCACAGAGCTCTTCTTTCAGTCTTTCTAACACTGATAAAAAGCATAAGGCTGCTGTCCCCAGGGATGCCAGTACTTCCCTTTCCTGGCTATCATGTGCGTATGGCAGAACGGAGGGTTGAGTCTTCTTGTGCCTCCTCAAACTGACAAACCCTAACCTGTTTCTTCAGGAGAGTGGTAACAAAAGTATTGGTTTCTCTAGAGCTGATAATGATTCTCTAACCTGAGGTTTATTCAGTGCTGTGACAGGCCATAAACTCAGATCAGTTGCTCTTTTCTTCATGCAATGTTTTCTCTTGTTGGCTTAGAAGGAAAACAAGCTTGCTGCTATTCCCCTGATCTAAGCAGGACCCCTGAGCTATGGCATTGCTACCAAAATACCAAGCTCTTAGGATCTACAGTCTTCGTTTTGTAATTTGGGGTAACTGGCAACTGTACAAATCTTGAAATACGAAACAGAGCTAGCGAGCAAAACAGGTGGGCAAATGTATCTGAGTAAGGAGCAGCAGGGGAATGGGCAAACCCTGTGAAGTAAACACTAGCCAGGGTTGCTATTTGGCGTTTAGCTGTCCTAGGTTCATTAGCAGTCATGCTTCTAAATTTCTATTCTCTCTAAACCTACTCAGAGTCCAAACTGTTTCTTGAATGGCCCTGTCTATATGAAAAGACACAAAATAGGTCTAGAAAACATCTCCTGCAAAAAAAGATTGATTAAGGTCTGGTTCTTTAACCAGAAAAGATTGCTGAGGGGAGGCAGCATAATGGTCTTCAGGTGCTAAAACGCTGCTGCGGTGCAGAAGGAAATAATCATCTTTTCTGACCAGGATATATAGGAGAGCAGCCATGGCATAGACTGCCTGAGGAGACTGTCAAGTCTCTGTCACTGGAAGGCTTTATGAATAGGTTAGATGAGTCTGTGAGAAATAACAAACATGGGTACGGGTGATCCTGCCTTGGGGTGTGAGCATGGACTAAGTGATCTTCTGAGTTCCCTCCAGCTCTGTGCAATTCTGTTGCATTCGCTCAGGCTTCTCCTCCAGCTGGAACAGCTGTGTCTTGTTCTTGCTTTAGGGGTTCTGAAATGTCAACAATAATAACACTGCTTAAAAAACCACCACCAACAACAAAAAAAACCAACAAACCAATAACACGTGGGAAATATCTTTCAGGAATTCAGCTCAGGATTTCTCACACCTGTGAGAAAGCTCATTTGGTAGATGTATCTGTGAGACACTCTAAGGCAGTGCTGTGGCAGGGAGTAGGGACCTTGTAGCCCATAGATATGGTTTGGTGGCTTTTTTTTTTTTTTTTTTTTAACCTGAGATGTATATGTTAAGTTTGGAGTGTAAGGAAATGGGGGTGAAGGAGCAACACTTTCTACTCATTTGTCACTTCCCTGATTTGCTTTTTGCTTCTGAAAATGCATGATTCATTATTACAACTGCAGGATGAAGCTCTGTGTTTGGAGAATTTATTGCCCTGTTTTTTCTTGGGATTTCTTCTTTGCAGATTCCATGATGCCTAGAATGATAATTCAGCTCAGGCTGTTTATTTTTCTTTGATGAACAGTAACTTGATTCCCTTCTATTCGGCCCTCTATTTTCACGAGATCCTGTGACTTCTTGGAGCTGAGGTGTTTCTCCCTCTTTCAGATGTGGTCAAAATGAGAGTGAGAAGTTTGTAAGCCATTAGGAGGAGGCGGGGACTGAGGCACTGGATAACTATGGGAACATCTTCCCCTTAGTAAATCAAGCCAACAACTGTGTGTTGATCCTTTCACAACCTCTATTTCAATTGCTAGCAGATGAAATGCAAATCCAGTTGGATGTATTCACTGACCTCGACCCTGGCCTGACCAGCCCTTTCCAAGAAGTACGTCCTCTTTGGGCTGCTCAGAGGTGGTGCTGTGTGCAGCTCTGACTCTAAGAGTCTGTCATTCAGGCTTCATGGCCATTTCTAAAACTGACACTCTGTTCTTTTGTGTGCCACAAACTGTTCTCTACAAGGAGAGATTAAATAGGCTAGGACTCTTCAGCCTGGAGAAGAGAGAGCTAGGCAGGGTTAAGCGATGAGGAGCAGCATGAAGGACGTGAATAATAAACAAGAATTTGCTGTTCCTCACAAATTCAGTTCTTACACAGCATCAAATTGGATGTCGTTAGATGCTGTAGAGGTCAAATATAAAGGAAAAAGCCAGTAAGGCGTACATGAATCCATAAGCCACACATTGCTGGAAGCTGGCAAAGTGTTCAGTGGGATGTTCTTAAACTTATTTCATCAGCATCTTTGCTGTGACACTGTCAGAGTAAGGAAATTGGAGGAGAGGCACTGTTGATCTGATGCGAAGTCTGGAGGGAGGTGGTAGTCTTCGGACTGGGAAGCCCAAGTTTCTTACTGTTTTAAAAACATCCTTTTCATTGTGGGCAGCTTTTTGTACCTCTGTTGTTCAAAACCAAAATACATTTTGTCATATCTGTGCTAATCTCAAAATACATTGGAATCTGACTGCGAATTTTGCTAAGTAACTAATACTTTCTGCACTGCGTTTTCTGTTCCTCCGTGGCAGTGGAATAGTGGGGGTGTGGGTCTGTCTGTGTCTGGGCAAACAATGGAAGGCATAGCCTGGGAGAAATTCAGGCAGCCTCTCATTTAAAAATAAATGAAATGGGTAGGAAAACAAATATGCAGATGCTGAGAATTTGGCCACACTGTTGAGAAGCTCTGGGATTTCCCATTCAGCAGTTGGCTGGAGTGCCAGATTTTGGAACTGGAAATACTAGCTTCAGTCCTGAAGCCGAGTTGGTTGTTTGCTGTGGTTGGCATCCTGTTCAGAGAATAGATGCAGGAATGTGGGCTCAAGAGATATTGCAGCTCGAGAGTTGCCATGGATATTAGGAAAATGTGCCAGAAAATCATTAAACCTCAGTCCAGAAACACTGTGGATTTCCAGCCCTTCATCATATGGCACAGATGCTCCCTTTGGGCTGAGCAAGGCTGTCTGCTCTTACAGCAGATGGACCCCTTGGAATACAGCAGCAAGGGCTGCAGTGTTGCCTGCAGCCTGTAGGCATGGGTTGATTAATCTCATCCGCTTCTTGCGTGCAGTGGGACAAACTGCTTTGCAACGTTAGTCACAGAGAAGAAAGTTCCATTTCCAGGAGTTCTTGCACTCCGTGTGTACACAAAGAGGTAAGCTCTGGTGTGGTTTCACCTACCAGCTGCTCCAAACTCTGTAAAGAGAAGTGCTTAAGGGGCATTGCAGTTGAGATAGCTTGTGCCGAACAGCTGTCATAAGGGGAAAACTGGCCTCGTTTTCCTCTGACTTGACAACTGTCATGGAAATAGTCTCCTTTGCCCCTGAAGATGGTGCTAGACAAATAGTTGCTTCTACCAGGCTTTTAAGGCACATCCTTAGCTGTGTCACATCCTCTTGAGACACATCCTTAACGATGACATTGGTTACATTAATGCTTTTGCACTCCTCAACCCCCATCACAAAGGATGTGTATTTAAGTTGGCCAGTGACAGAGAAAACTCTGTTAAGAAGCCTGAAACTTCATACGATTCTGCTACTCCTTCCAGGGCTGAAATAGCTTGAAACCATTGACTTTTTGGTAGCAAAGTTTAACAGGACAGAGGTAGGGCTAAAGCAGATACAGAAGCATGGTGTTGTACCCCCATTGTTATATTGTCATAAGTTCTATACAGCATTTGCGCTTGAGTATATGAGACTAGGTAGTCTTGGGATTAAGAAGGCCATTTTTTGTTGAACCTGTCATTATTCATAAATGAACTATGAGGGTAGTCAGAGCCTGCTTTCCTTTAGGCTCAGATTCACGTGAATGCATAGATAAATGCACGCATTGCTCTCCCTGTCTACAACTGCTAGGGTACTTTAATCTGATTGCTGCATTTCGTGTTGATTTTGCGCTGATGAAGCTTTGACTGGGTTGTCCTATTTTTACTTGGCTGGCACCCTGCCCTCACTATAGCAAATACTGACAGTACTTGTCAAGGACAATGCTGGGAACTTCAGTTCCCTTAAGTGACCTGGGGGAGGGGGGAAGGAAAAAAAAAAAGAAAAAAGATTCACGTTGAATCTACCTTGGCAGATGGATGGATGGCGCATCTTGCAGGACATCCTGGGAATTCCAGAGATCTGCAATGAGGAATGCAAATCTGACCTCAGATATTTTCTTATGAATCCTGGCCATGTTTCATCTCTGTAGCATAAGTGGGCAGACACAAGCACACACTGATATTGCCGTCCTTATTAAACCAAGATTCATCTGCATATTCCAATTCTCCTAGCAAATACAAACGGAGAGAGCAGCATGTGGTATACATAATAATCACTGCAATGGGATTGGCGTTAACAGCTTACCTCATTAGGGAGAAGCATACTGAGTTGATACATGAGTTTGCTTCCCTGTACTACTGGAGTTACAAAGCACAAATAGTGTCCTTAGTCCCTATCATTCTATCCCTACCCATGTTTTATCTATGAAAATTCTTCATAACATTTTCTAAATAAATTAGCTTAAAGTGTTCTTTTTTCTTGCTAAATAGAGCTGACCTTTTAAATCCTGCTTTATGCCTATTTCCTTTGTAGATTCCATTAGATTTTACTATCAATTTTTACTTGTAAGAAATAATAATAATTTTTGACTTTTCCTCCTTTTCTTTTAGTACTGAACTTAACATTGCTTCCTGTGTTCTACTGTCAAAATGGGCCTTTGGGAAATTAATTACTATTGCAGGTGAAGGGTGTTAGGATAAATCTGATGAAAGCACAGTCTCTTTTTGCATTTCCCAAATCTCCTCTAAGATTTAATGTATGCCCTGCAGCAGAAGCCAAACTTTATATGATTCCCGCCCCCCCCTTCCCCAAAGTTGGCCATGCAAACGAGAAAATATCCTGGCTAATTATGCCCACTGAGTTTTAATTTTATTTATTACAGTCCCAGGCTGGGATTGAAAAAGCAAATACTTGATATTGTATTCACCCCCCATAAATACCTGCAGAGCATTGCAGAAAGAATAAAAAAAACCCCACGCAACACTGAACCACCCACAATTTGGCACACGTTCTTTTCATTCTCTCTAGTATTCCTATTTTCAGTATTTAGTGTCTTCTCTGCAGAAATGACAATTATTTTGTATTTCAGATTATTTCCTCTTTGCAGGAAATCCTCTTATGTTTTCCCTTCTTGGTTTTATAGCAATGAGTCGGATGTTTTTAGATCACACTCCTTGATTTTGGATGGTGATCAAAGCAGGGATGAGTCGAAGACATAAGAGGGGATGTCATCTGTCCTTTTTTAAAACATTTTTGATTTTGGGTAAATCCCAAAGTAGATTTGAATATTGCCCACCTATATCTCCATGATCAGCCAAAACAAAGCATTTAAACTGCATTCCTTGAGATGCTGTAATACCTGGATCTTTTTCTAGAATTGTTCCATCAAATGCTACGTACAAGAGAGGCTGTCCTGCCTAGTTATAAGGATCTGATGGTCCAGGTTTATAGTTCTTCTGATCTTTTGTGTCACCTTAAAAAGATCACTTCAGTCCTGTGAGTGACTATATTCCCCCTCACTGGAAATAATGATGTGGAAATGGATGGGGGGAAATGTCTTAAATCCAAACTATATCAAATGGTGGGGAAGGAAAAGGTGAAAAAGTTACCTTAATGACTTAATCCCTTGTAAAGATCAATAAACAGTGGAAAAAATAGTATTAGAAATAGAAGAATACGTGACATTCTGTGAGAGTTGAAGAACCCCTTGGGTCCTTCCCAAAAGTACGCATCTACATCACAAATTAGATGTGCTAACCAATGTAATTAAACCATTGCAGTTAGCTCATTTCAGAGTCCGAGTCTTGGAAATCCCCTCAATACCACCCAGGTTTTAGGGTGGAAGGGCAGGATGCAGAAAAACTGAGCAAAATTTAAAAACTCCAAATCCACAAACACCCAAAACCTGGCGGTTGAAATTAAAGTCCCTGCAGTTCTGAAGACCCATGCCCCCATCATCTCGTATCTATTCTAGTGTTTAAACTTAGCTGGATAATGCAGGTAATGACAGAGCTTCTCTCTCTGATAGCTTAAGGGCTGACTGACAATGAAGTGTAATAAAACCATATAGAAAAATTCCCTGCTCTTGGACTGGTATATGAGCTTTGTGCTGTCAGATGAGCTTGGTTTGTGGTAGTTTTAAAACAACAATATGTTTGTACAAAGCAAAGTCTCTGTAAAAATAGGCAGTCACAGTAGAAAATGCAACCTCTGAAGAAGGCAAAGTTTTCTGTCCTTTGTGTTTCTTTAATGTGAATGAAAGGGAATGCTTGTATTATTTGGACAGTGCCATGAGTTGGTTTTGCCTGCCCTGCCTTAATTTGAAGGCTTTTTGTTTTCCCTGACTTTCATACATGCAAGACCAGCTGCAGAAAACAATGATTCAGGCCTGAATCGTGCCCACGAAACGTGCACTGATCTGTAGAAATACTGTGTTTCAGAGCAAAATAAAGACAGATTCTTCAGCTTAATCTGCCACGCTCACATCACCACATCTGAACTGGAGACAGGCCATGTTTTAATTTAGTCTTCTTGTTTTCCAGATAAGTTTGTCCATTTATTTATTTTCATGTGAAGCAAGAAAACGGTGCTGAATTCAAATCTCATTTACATGATGCCATTGCAGAGTAACAAAGAGCAGTGCTGATCTCATCCTTTAAAATGCGTTTAGTAAATGCTGTAAGGGGTAACTACAGAACTGTTTTCAGCAGCGTGAATTCCTTCCTATAGCTGCAATGACTTGTACCTATGGAAAGATGCTGGAGTTGGAGATAGTTAGCTTTTGTCTTTGATACAGAGTGGAGGGACTTCCCACTAGTGCTGGAGAGGGGATTTGCCCTGAATGAGACTCCTGTGGAGACAGAAGGCAGTTTGAAGGTTGGTAGGGGGCTGCTTAAGGGCTTTTGGAATCCCACTTGAGTGTGGAATTGAGTTTCTGGGGGATACCTGAATAGAGTTCACCCCCATTGCTATTCCTTTAGAGTAAAAATTCATGGGATGTACAACCCCATGGTAAATTAAAGGCCAACTATGTATGTACGATATAATATCCTGTCCTTGTTTGTTTGTTTGATTTTTGCAGATGGCTTTTCTGCCTTTGCTTTGTAAAATGATGAATTCTAAATGGAACAGCTGTCTGTACAGGATGGTTTATTTGTTTCCCTTTTTTCATTTTCAGATTTATTTATATAAAATCCTTTCTGCTTATGCCAAGCCAAACTGTCAGCACATTTACCTCCATTAAAAATGTAGGTGTTCTAACAACAAAGCAGTCAAACCTTAAAAAAATGCCTTTTATCTAAGGCATAGATAATAGGCTCTTTTCCCTTCACTCGTGCCAATCCCAGCACAATCTCCTCCCCCAGTTCTGTCCCAGCCATGTGCCTGAGGGCAGCTGGCATCAATGTTCAGATCTTCTAAATGTTGGTCTCTCAGTGGTATGCAAGTGCAGAATCTGAGAACCAAGGTGGCCAACAACAGAAATAATAGTATATTTTAAAAGTTCAGTCATCAAGTTTCAGAAATCTCAGAAAGAAGAAAAACCTACCTTTATGACAAATTATTAAAATTACAAAAATGCCTTTTCGGTTTGTTGTTTTTGTTGTTTTTGGTTTGGGGTTTTTTTTACATCTATTCAGTGTGACAGAGTAAATGATTTCCAGCATGGAAAAGAAAAACTGTCTTTGTTCACATTACTCTTGTTTTGTTTGTACTCCATGACTTCTCATAACATAATAAATTTAGGGAAGAAAATGTAGATGGCTGAGAAAAGAAAAAACTGAAGTATTCCACAATACTTTTTTAAAAGTTGTTGTTCAGTTTTCTAAAGTTGCGAGAGGAGGGAGAAGTTGGGAGTTGTGATGAGGAGGGGATGTGTGCTGAGGAAAACCAAAGATCTGGAGAGTGTTAAGTCTTTTGCAGCCTGTCTTAATATTGTTTTTCCTCAGTCTTTCTCCTTCCCTCCCTCTGGTTCTGGTAGCTCTCTTTTCTCCCTTTAGTTAAGGAAACCTAGCCCACTATTTTGCCACAAATGGACATCCAGGGGAAAATAAGAGTGGGGTGTGCTCCTGTGGTTCTTTCTTTTCTAATGCTCTCCGATCTTCATTTATTTTCCCCTTGGTAAATCCCTGAAGTTGTTACATGTTGTCCATGTAGTAACATTGGTGGATTTCTCTTCAAAATGCTTGTCTGGTCTCCCCTTGAACCCATTTCTTGTATCCAGAATAACCTTTGGCAAGGAATTTCACTGATTTATGGTTCAGCAGAGCAGGACCAAAATCCATGCTGTTGCAATTGGCCTCAATCTATTGAGATTAGTGAAAAGACACCATTTTACCGAAGCAAAGTATAGGCCATTACAGTAACACCATGAGTTTGTCGTACATGCATGCCTACTATATGAAGTCATCCCTATTAATGGTATATTTTAATTATACATGAAATAGCTGCAGCCCATAAATAGGAAAACATGCTGAAATAAAATTAATTTGAGATAATATTTAGGCAAATGCTTTCTTAATTGAAAAACTTCTAAATTTCATGTGTTTTCTTGTGATGGCATGGTTGAGTTTTAGAAACTCAGTGGTTGTCTCAAAATGATGTATATCGACAGTCTTAATATTGAGGATGTGTGCTCTTTTTTTCTTTCTCTCTCTGATAGTTCTCTTTTTTTCCCCCTCTTTATTCAAGAAGAATAGAGTGGTGCAGGCAGCATGTGTTGTGCTGACTATAACAAAATCCAGGAGGTGCTTATTGAATGTACTGGGTTTATTTCCAGTCAAGTGTAACATCAAATGTGTAGAACTCCTTCAGCCTTCCCACTCAAGTAATTTTGTCATTGTTATTTCTTCATCATTCCTATCAAAGGGCCAAATTTTGCCCTGTCATTTCTATGCAGTTTGTCCTTTGAATTCAAAGGAAGCACACATACAGTTTTGGAGGTGAATGTTTCAATCTAAGGGCAGTGAATACTTTTGTGCAGGCCCTGCATATTGCTTAGATGGCTAAGGTGTGTGTTTTCCAGCTTGGCCGGAGGAGGGAAAATTTTATTTGCTTCATTTGTTTTTTTACAAGATTCATTCACCATGATATATTCTATGAATTAATCTGAAATCTGGAAGATCAGAGTCCCTGGTCTGTCACAAACTGTGTTAGGCAAATCATTAAATTTCAAAGTGTCCCATTTATGATACTCACAAAAATTGAGTTGATCTGTTTGTTCATTTCAGTTGCAAATAGGTCAGGGGCTGACTGCTGCAAACTTTTGTCTATGAAACATTCTGTGATACCACTGCATTTTTTTCTAAAATTGCTTGATTATACTAAAATGCAAATATTAATTTATATTTTAAATTGTATGTCATTAAATCCTTCAACATGAGGATCCAGGACAGTTAGCAAATGGAACAACCTGTGATTTATCCATGCCTTGATTAATTTTAATCATAGCTATTTCTTAATTTTGAGTTCTCTGACAATTAGAATAAATTGTGCTTCTAATGAAGACACAACTGCTCAGCTAGAATGGGATTATGGTAATTATTAGACTTGCAAAGAAATTTGTTTCATAAGCTCTTAGAAGGGTTAGTTATCTGACCAAAACCAAGATCAATGCGCTTGGTGCTAATTAAAGAAAATAGACTAAGGAAGAAAAAAGGTTTAATTCTGAATTTATGAATATCATTAAAAGCTTACATGGCTAGTTTGACTTGCATTTTGTGCATAGTTGGGGGAAGAAGAAGTGTCTGCATTTGTAAGAGAAGTAGAAATGAGAAGTGACCTTCAACTTTGTAAAGCCTTTACAAGGAAACTGTTTTAAGGGAATAAATGTGGCTAAGCCTCTGACACAGGCCTTTGGCAAACCACAAATGACTAGTAATTAACTCTACTGCATTGGGTTAATTAATAAAAGGTAGCTTAAAATAGGCAGAAAGCATATTTGTCCATTACACTGATGATGTAAATTATGATAATAACACAGTACTGTTCTTTTTACCTCTCCAAAGAGCTTTATTAACATCGAATGTTTCTTGTCGCCAGCAACACTGTGATGTGAATATAACTACAGCTGCTTTACAGGTGACATAAATGAATGTTTATCACAAAATAGCAGGTAGAAGTACAGGTAATATGCTGAGGGCAAGGGCAGGCATGACTAAAGTACAAATATGAGCAAATCTGCTCTTACAGGCAAAATTCATATACATCACTATAGAGCTGTTGAACCCCTGTGCTTCTCCCGCAGCCTCTGGGATGAAGCTGTTGGGGAGTTGCTGGTTCAAGGGAGCTGGCACCGTCCTGCAGAGCGTAGCTGGGTGCAGATCGTGCACCAGCCAGTCCTGTCTGTGCCATCCTGTAGGCTGCTCTTGCTTTCTTAACATCGACCCAAAGTCTCTAAATCTCTCTTCACCGTTGCCAAGAGTAGATGTAATGGCAGAGGGGCTGGCTGGGCTGTCACTGTACCAGCAGGGCGTCAGGCTCTGTTAGATGATTTCCCAGCATACCATTAAAAGCCAAAATCTCATCCCTTCTTAGAGTTCCTGCCTTGTAAGGATGGGGCAAAACCAACAGTTTTGGCTGTCTGCTTTGTATCTTTCTTCTTTTAGAAACAAGGTGTTCTCCACAGCACTGAAAAAAGCTCCCTGGTGAGCTGGAAAACCAGGCACGTGTTTCCCATTCTCTTTCCTCATTTTGTATTTGAGCCCAATGATTAATAGAAACCATAACAACGATTTTTACAAGACCAATATATCTTACAATTGTTTTAACAGATGTTACAGATAGCTATAAATATCATACTGTCTTACTGAATTCCTTATGTCTCTAATATTTGAATAATAAATAATGACTATAGTAATTGAGGAAGCATTAATAAAAATAATTAATATTTCATATTAATATTTTATATGATCTTTATAATTTTATGTATGATGGTATAAATAGTGATCGAGCAAACCTGAGTTCTAGAACAAATCTCAGACTCACACTTGTACAGACAAGTATATATATGTATGCATGTATTTGCATACAGCATATTGAGGATGAGAGGTTGATCTGATAGGCTTCTATGCACATACACAGGTTTCTTTGGGTTGTCGATGTTCGGCAGCTCTAAACAGCCTTGGACTCAAGTAAGTTTGTTAATGCCTGGCCAGTGGGGCTCGGGAGACTGGTGAAGACTACAGCCATTAGCAACATACAGGTTTTCTGCTTACACACTTGAAAATCACTTTAATTGTAAGGATTCTAGAAAAAACAGACTGAAAGCCACAGTTTAAGGCAATATGCACACTTGAATGAAAAAACATTTACAAAAGGATGAGATGAACTGCAATAAAATCATGGCTTCAGCTAGTACAAATCTAGGTAGCCTCAGTGACTTCACCACTAACAGCACTGAAAGATCTGGGCCATAAAAGGGGTTTTGAAGCTCAATTTACAGCAAAGCAAGCCCTAGTGGAGTGCTGGTGTGTATGAGATAAATTGATTGCCTGGTTTCTATCCACCCACCCATCACAATTGAATCAGTGGTATAAACAAGTTACTCATTTTTCAAAAGTCAAACGTACAGTGTAAAATAGAATATCTAATATACAGTAAGGAGAGAAAAGAAAAGGAAAGAAAAGGCAAACAATGAACAATGTCTGTTTCCATTTAGGCTGGTGTAACTCCATTGCACTGCTTGTGTTTACACCAGTGTAGTTCAGATCAGCATTCACTTCTTGTCCTGGAGATTGAATTTATCTCCCACAGCTTTTATTTGTGTTCACTTCCCAAGATGCATGCTGTTGTGCTTCTTTCTTCTTTTAATAATTTTCTTCACAATAATACTTTAAAGGCATACCAACTAAAATGAGGGAAAGAAGTGAGAGTACAGAACTCATAAATGAAGCATTTTTTTCCTCTCACTTCTGAGATTTTCATGCTGTTTGTGTTACCACAAGTGTAACTCAGCCTAATTTTGATAACAATGATGCCTGTTTAATCAGAGAGCAGGGGATTCTTCTTTGAAACAAGCTTTCAATAGCATTTTCACCTGTTACTCATCCTTCTTTGTGCTCAGAAAGTTTGTGAAACTGTAACTGCTAGTAAGTGGAGACAAGTGGAATGTTTTTACTGAGAGTGATCTTTACCGACTTGCTGGATACATTAAATGTTGTTGTCATCAGTGCTTGTATTTGAAGTCAATCACAGATCAGAGGAATAAGTAATTATTTTAGGTATTATACAGTGATTCAGCCCGAGGAAACTCTTGCGTGAATGGGGAATTGAGACAGTTTTATAATTATTTTTTCCAGCACATTATTTTTACAGAAATGTTTATAATTAATTGCATTTTTTAAAAAATGTCTCCAATTAGATGTTTACCCAACTACTGTGAACATGGAGGAAAATGCTCTCAGTCCTGGACCACCTTTTACTGCGATTGTAATGATACAGGCTACATGGGAGCTACCTGTCATAACTGTAAGTAAACACCTACAGTGTTTTCTATTACAGCTGGTATGTCAAGATGCACGTAAACTAGAAAGCAGCTTTGTGAGAAGTTGTATCATATTATAGGATGTAGCACGTGGTTCGAACAGGTCAAGAATTGGGCTAAGAACGCACAGGAATCCAATTGCAAAAATGCATGTTTCTTGACAAATATTTTGGAGAAAATAAAAGTTATTTTAACTAATTTTCTACATTTTTTCCTCACATTATACATTGATTTGGGGAATCTTAAATTCATTTATGTTGCATACACACTGTAGACACATTGGTCATTAGACATTTAGTTGAATTTAGCTGGGCCGAGCTGGGTGATTTTAATCTGTGTTTGGGGCTGTACATCAGTTTTGGCACCATGGGCGGCTTTGATTTTAGATTATCAAAAAGTTCATGTTGCACACCCAGTTTTGACGGTTTATAATTTTGGAATTTTGCTGAACTATTATTTGGGCTGCTGCTATTAGCAAGGGTACAGTGTCTGAAACAGTGGCAGTACATGAAGAATTTAGCTACTGAAATCCACAGCAAAAGGAATATTAAGGTTTTAAAGGTTTAAAAAAAAAAGTATCAAACAGTAAAGGCACAGCATGCTGGGAATTCTAATAAAAAATAGAGAGAGAAAGGGGAAGCCAAAATAAAGCCTGTTCATACAACTGCGTAAAAGGGAAACCAGTTAGAAAATGAAGGTAAACTTCCTGTTCTATCACTGGAAATAAAGAGAGAAAAAAATAGTAAGAATAACAATTCCAGGAATACAACTATAACCACTCCAAGTGTTTGATGAGCACTTGGACCGCAGATAGGATGAGATTGGTGAGAGATGCATTTTTTTCCCTGTTAAGCTAAAAAGCCAAAGAGAAGAAAAGGTACTTAGTGGTTTGAAGCTGAGAATATTGGCAACTGTACTGTAATTCTGGAGACTTTAATGGTTTGCTAATTAAGGGTGAAATCATTTGTGGTGTGGGGTCTGCAGCTGATGGGAGAGGCTTTTGAGAGGTCTATTCATAGATTCGTCACATGAACTCCACATTGTAAGCACAAAGGAAGCCAAGGGTTTGGTGCAGAAATCATGCCAAGCCAGATGAAGGATGGAAAGAAAAATGCTAAGGTTATAGTTTTGAAAAAAGAGTTTACTTTTTGTCCAATGCCTTTGTTGTTCCAAAAGGCATCACCCCTCTTCCAAGCCTCCAAACCCAACTCAGAATACATGCAGTGATTGAGGCCATAGCAGAGTGTTTACACTAGCTGATGGTTGGTACAAAACTAGATGGCCAAATCGGTTGGTGAGAAGGGAGAGGCTCTTTGGGGAAGGAGGAGGCCTGTCGCTATTGACTGTCAAAGGCAATCAGGGATGCTAACCTCTAGGCTACATCTGTGCTGTCATATTAGCTCAGGGCCTGAGGGTCACCATGTCTGTGCCAGCTCGGTGTGGCTTGTGTCCAAAGGAGACCATCTCATTACTGCAGAGGACTGGTTCATGACTAGTTTTCCCTATGGACATTTGCATGGAACTAGTGAAGGCTCCCGCTTCTGTGAACTGGTGTCTGCGCTCTCAAAGGCACATACGTAGCTGCACTTATTTAAGGTTCACTGATGTAAAAACTACTCTGAAAAGTTTCTCAGGAAGATCTTGTGTTCAGACTTTCCAGCAGATCGAGCTGCGCACACATGTGATGTACAGCTATTCAGCTGCTCAGCTTATTTACAACCATATTATCAACAGCTAATTTGATTCCAGCTAGATTGTAGAGCCAGCTGCCCTGTAAGCCAAGCAATGCTGAAAAATAGCAACATTAGTCCGGAGGAATGCATTCATGTGCTTGAAATGTGCAAGGAAACCAATTCAAAGCCGGTGGGCAAATGCAGTCTGTTGATAAGAAACCTGCAGAACAAGAGACGTTATCGCTTTCAGCTGATAGTGGTTGGCGTACAGGAGTACCTTGTAGCAGGTGAATGGAAACCGCAGATCTGATCACAGCATAACTCCAGAATATCCTCAATGTACAGGCAACTCTTCCAATCATGTACTTCAGTGTAGTTCTAGCAAAGTAAAACTTCTAATTTCTTAAGGTTTGAAACATTATCTCAACAGATTTTGATTTTTACTAGAACACTGAGGCTGACAGGCTTGAAATTGAACTTGTACCACTTTGGAGAGGCTATTTCTTTTATTGAATTGCCCTTCAGACCCAAGTCCATGCAGCAACAGTGGAAAGATTTAACTGGCAATCTGCTGCAAGTCAAACATAGTATGAATAGTTTCATTGTTAGCTGGATTTCTTTTCTGTCTGAGTTTCTTCAGTGTGGTTTTTGCCTCTTTTTGATGTGGTGTTTGTAAAAGGTGGTGCCACTGGTTGAACAATATAAAAAGCCCCATTTCTGGCCATGCTTTCAGGAAGAACTACATGACATGCATCTGCAAACTAGAATTAATTGATTTATGTTTTACCAGCTCAGACTGGGACACCTTACCATTTTAAGAACTGAGAGCTGAAGATACATTGTCCCTAACTTCCTGTCATCATCTGCAAAGTGCTGAAATACATTTTGTGGTTGCTACATAAGCAATCTTACTGATTTCTTCCAAATATTCATGGACCTCACTGGATCCTGCTGTGAGGAACAGCTAACAATACAGACTATCCCTGATCCAAAGAGTTTGCACTGAAGCTTCTGAGGGGAAAAAAAACATGCTGGTGCAGGTGATGGAGTGCCAGAAAGTCTTCATCAGCATCATAGGTGGCAGTTTCAGTCTACCAGGTACATAATTATTGCTAGGCTTTCTTGTAGGCAAAAAGTCATAAGGCAGGGATTAAAAAGAGGAAGAAATTGAATGCTTGCAGGCATGAAGGAGTGATATGGGAGAAAGCAATAATGTGCTTGTTTGAAAAATATAAGGCTATGGCCAGAGGACTTTGACATTTTTGACAGAGCAAATGCCAGAGTCATGACAGGTAGCTAGGTTTGAAACATGCCATGAAAAGCAAAGATAAATAGTTTGCATTTGATGCAACAGAGGGGCTCTAGACAGTGGCAGGGCAGAACAGTAAGTTGAGAGAAGACACAGCTGGGACAATGTTTGCATGACCACGTCAGATACGTGGGACAAGATTGTGTCTGTCATGACTGAAAAAGGGGGTAGTTGAAATTCAAGACGTGTCAATGAAGCAAAAGTGCACATCTCAAGATACATATAAAGAACTAGCTGGGTCTAGACTTGGCCTTAATATAATCTTCCTGGAGGCAGTCAATTTTCTGCAAACCTCAGGCATTCTCCTGCTCACTCAGAATCCCTTCTGATCCTGAAAGCTCCTAAACTGTCACAGGAGGTGTGGCAATCCACCTGATCCAGATGAGGGTCCGCCACTGAAAGGGTGTAGGGTCATGTCCTGTTAAATAGCTATTCTGTGGCAGACAAGTTTCACTATGAAGTCTCATCTGGTCCTGCTTCTGTCCTCCTCCTCGTCTCTGAACATAGCTGTAAATACAAGTAAAATAGTGCTAAAACCCATTGGTGTTTTCTGAGTTTCAGTAACATGGGAAGAGTCTGAATGTTTTCTGAACAGGTTGTTTCTTTCTTGCGTAGCTTACTGCCTGCTGCACAAGTCCATTTCTCTGTTTAGTAATGGTTAATCCTCCTTCACAAGCTGCCACATGGAATATTATCAATACCTTTCAAGTCTTTTGGGGGGTTTTGGTTTGGTTTTTTTCTTCCAATGGGGAAAGAGGATTTGGATTTACCTCTCATCATTCCAGCTTCCAGTGCAATTCACATCATCTTATTGGCTAGGGTTGTGGTTTAACCCCAGCCGGCAGCTAAGCACCAGACAGCCGCTCACTCACTCCCACCCGGTGGGATGGGGAAGAGAATCAGAAGGGTGAAAGTGAGAAAACTCATGGCTTGACATAATGACAGTTTAATAGGTAAAGCAAAAGCCATGTGTGCAAACAAAGCAAAGCAAGGAATTCATTCACTACTTTCCATCGGCAGGCAGGTGTTCAGCCATCTCCAGAAAGCAGGGCTCCATCACACATAACGGTAACTTTGGAAGACAAACACCATCACTCCAAATGTCCCCCCCTTTCTCCTCCTTCCCCCAGATTTTTATGCTGAGCATGATGTCACATGGTGTGGGATATCCCTGTGGTCAGTTGGGGTCAGCTGTCCTGGCTGTGTCCCCTCCCAGCTCCTTGTGCCCCCCCAGCCTGCTCGCTGGTGGGGTGGGATGAGAAGCAGAAAAGGCCTTGGCTCTGTGTAATCACTGCTCAGCAGTAACAAAAACATCTCGGCGTTATGAACACTGTTTTCAGCACAAATCCAAAACATAGCCCCATCCTAGCTACTATGAAGAAAATGAACTCCATCCAAGCCAAAACTAGCACAGCTAGTCACAGCACTGATTAGCAGTTGTGTTTTCATCTCTGGACTATCTGTAGGTGTGAAACTCTAAACCGTGTGCTAGTGCCTTGCTGTCACAAATGCATGTGGACATGCAATTTGATGGGAAATGTAGAACTTGTGGTGACTGTCCCCAGGTACCCATTTCACTGCATGCAGTTTGGGGAAACTAGGAGTCATGGAATAACCCTATAGGATATTAAGCCAACAGTAGGTGAGTTACATTTCCTCGTATATGGGTTTTGTTGTGCCTTAGTTTCTCTACCTCTGTTGGGAATAAGATCCAATTTGCACGTATATTAGAAAGTGTGTGATCTATATCGTCTACTGAAATGGTATGGATTCTTTCCTTTGAAACTACTGTTTGCTTACTGCTACTTGAGCTGATCTGTAGCTAAGACAGTGCTTTGAGGATACAGTCTTATTTTGAGTCTGTAAAATGCATGGGTTTGCTTCTTGGTTTATCTTTTAAATGTGCTTCACGCAGCTTGCATTTAAATAGGTTGAAGATTAGCTCAGCTGAAGCCTTTCTAACAATAGATACTTTCCCCATTTCTGCAGTGTGGTGTCTAGCCTGCTGATCCATCAGGTATTGGAGTAGTCTGATATAATCTAGACAGATAGGAGAGGCTCCGTTATGTGATCACATGTGTGAACCATAGCAAAATAGATAATACTGTAATGTTTGTTTTCTGTTTTCCTCTTTTAGGTAGAAACACTGATATTAGTACACAGTTTGAGTCTGACCCAGGCCTTTTTCCCAGCTCATCTATTTTTTGCCGTCTGATACTGTGACATCTAATCTAAGATAGTGGTCTGCTCTCTCTCTCTTTCTCTCTCCAACAGTGTGAGCTATTTTCAGAACTTGACTAATCTCACTGTGAGATAGGGTGTCCATGGTAAGTTCATGGACCACCTCTGAAGCACACTAGTCTCTGTCATCTGTAGAGGGAGGCTGTCTTAGCTTAGACGTACAGTAGGTACCTGAAGCTAGATCAGAATTATAAGGGGGGGGGGAGAGAGAGAGAGAGAGAAACAGAGGGAGAGGAATTCCAGGTGTGTATTTATATATATATATATATATCTATACAAAATATTTTTATTTGAAAGGTCATAGTTTAAAACCTGCATAGTCATCTCTCTCATACTATTAATTCTCCTTGTAACTATCATGTGGTAGTGAAAGCAGTAGACCAGTGTAAAATGGCCCTGAGATACAGAATGTTATAACTTTATTGCAAGGTAATGATTAGTAATCTCCTCTTTCTATGAGTTATGTTAGTCCCTTAGAAAGCCTCATCTTCCCCTTCTGTATTTCTATTATTTTTATATATCATAGTTTTCTGGCCTTTAGTCTTGGGTGTATTTTTTTATTCCAAAGAGTGCTGAACATTCATATAAAAGATGATAAGAAATAAAAAATAATGGTTTTATTCTTCATGTTCTGGGGATGTCAACATGTCTCAAAGCTTTGCAAGGTGATAATTAACAGAATGTAATTTAATTCTGGATATTTGCTTTGGTGTGTGATCTATCTTGCACATGCAGGCATGTGTCTTATTGGCCTAGGTAATTGCTGGAGGAAAGATCCATCCAATAACGGAAATGTCATATAGTCGTTGATATGACATAAACTTAACATAACTTCAGGCTTTGAAAATGTATTTTTAATATTAATATGCTTACCGCATATATCATTTTTGATCTGAAAAGCTTAATATAGCTTCAGCCAGATTGTTAGCAGTACTGAAGCTGTATCTTAAAGCACCAGCCATGGATGTAGTAATTCTCCCGTTTTCCAAGTTAGGGAGATGCATACATTTTGCTGGCTGGGCAAATGAGGTTCCGAGAGTTTCAGTCTGCCAGGTGTCTAACAGTGAGTCTGGTCATGTAATTTGCATATCCTAAGTAGGCAGTTTTCCCGTCTGAGATTCTTAGAATAGGTTTTTTCTGTGTGTATTTGAACACATTGGTGTTCTTTGACTAACCGAAACACGTTTAATATAAATATCAAGCCTTCAGTAGTGTACTTGGTGTTCCTGCATATTTTTGTTCGCACCATGCTTCTGGCATATGAATTTTCATTGTTTATTTTGTAGTAAGTTACCGTCTTATTAGTGCTTCCCCTTCAGTTTGTATACCTGTAAATTGTACATCTTCATTTCTCAGTGGCATTCATTTGAAAAAAGTTTTTCCTTTGCCTGACATTTCCTGATAGATAACACAGAGACTATTCCACTTCGGGATTTTACTGCAGAACAGTGTATGTGGTGGACTAACTCAATCCCTTTTGAAGCCAGCTTGTGTCATGTGCGACCGTCACCACAGGGACGCCTGTACTTTCAAGAGCAAGGCTGAAATACCGTGCTTTGCGTGGCGTTCTTCAAGTCTGATTTCTCCTTTCCCTCCAACATTGCTCTTAAAAGCGGTGTAGGTCTCCCTGACCGCTTTCTTGCAGCAGCAGGACTTGCAGGTCACCCTGCACCAGGACCAGGCAGGGGCTGCTGGGGTATGTGACTGACACAGCCGCCTTCAAACCTCCGCAGGGAAGCGACAGGGGAGGACGGGCTGACGTGACCTTTCGTATCGCGGCTGGGGGGAGCCTTAGCTTGAACTGTAGGAAATTGTCTAATCCCTAAGAGTAATGGAAGGATCCCTCCCGAACATCCATTTAGGTCACATTGTGGTAAAAGTAATTTTAAAGGTATCTATGGAAGTAACACATTATTTATCAGATGAGTAAATACATATTTTAAAAAAGGGAAAATAAGCATTCTGTCATCCAGGCACATCACAGTGGAGACTGCATTAGTCTGTCAACAGCAGAGCTGTCAGACTCTGGGTTTTGAGAGTACAGATTTCATTTTCTGGCATTTAACAAGACAATTGTATTATAAGGGTGAGAATGACAATCGTTCCCAGAGTTCATTGCCTGTACTAATCCCTCTGCTGTTGGAATGAGAAGAAACCTCCCATTGCATGTTGCTTTATTTGTTATTTAGAAAAACCCTTGATTGAACACTCATTACTCTGAGCCTGTAAGAACAAATCTGTCAAGCCTGAGGTATAACAAGCAGAGGGTGAAAGAGTCATCTCCAGTCTGCCTCCAGGAGCTCTGAGCGTTTTGGTGAGAATGCTTAATTCGGTCTGTGCTGGCGTTTGCGCCTATCAATTTGTCTAAGGTCAGTCCAGGCCTGGTTGCAGATACAAACTGAATCCCCAGCTCTTACTGGCCTTTCCAGTCTAACCGGTACCTAACTTTTCACTTCAGAATGCAATAATAATAATTATTATAGGGATTATTATTACTCTTTGCATCTAAGGTGTAAAGAATTAGGAAGCAATGAAATGAGTTCCAAATGATCTGGCAGTAAGTATTCTGCCTACAATTTTTCATGACTGTGCAATTGTTAGAAGTGGTAAGAGCAACATGCATCTCGCTGCTGAATTTTAGCTGAGGAGCGGACAATGTCAACACCTCCCAATGAAATCAAGAATTAAAATTCTTTAGGTCTCTTTAATGTATTTTATTTATTATATCACCATAAAATGTTATCTCCCTCTGAAAAATTGAAAATTATCAGCTACTTTCATTACATTATGAGAATCTAATCTAGAAACAGCAATACTACAAGATTCATTTTGGTAATCATAACTAGTACAGCTGAAAATCTGAATCTCCAGCTCACAGTATTTGCAATGAAATGTGTGTGATCAATTTCCAAAGTAATTGTCTGTACAATAGGAAAGAAATATTGGGAAATTTTAAGGTTTACATTTAATTAATTTTATTTTTTTGAGGAAAATTATCTTGGTGTCCATTAAATTTGAAAAGGTCAGAGTCCTCTGATAAAAAAAAAACACAACCTAAGAAATTGCTTTTGATTTGGAATTTACGCTTTGGGTTTTATCTGTGCCAGTAATGTACTTCTGGGTGGTGGGGAGAGACGTTTACTTTGCCTGGTCTCCCAGTAGTAAAACTAAAGTCTGGATACTGTAACCTTTGCATTAAGTCCAACAGCCAGCACTATTTTAAATATGGGTAGGGGGTGCATCTCACTGGGTAAATAACAAGTTAATTCGTCCATTGAAGAGCAAGGACTTTAAATATGTTGCTCCCTGGGGATTATGTACAGAAGTTCAGTTCTTTGCACAAAGAACAGTCTTGGGTTTTTTTTTTTGGTTGGTTGGCTGGTGTTTGGTTTTTTTTTTTTGAGCTGAAATGGAACTGGAGGTGAAAAATGAAATTAAAGTGGTCTGAGAGAGAGGAAAGGTTTTATAAGTTAACAACATGGGGGCAAAGGAAACAGAGTTGTTGAGTACTCGGGAAAGCTGAGGCCAGCTAAAGGCTTATCTGCCAGGGAGCTCTACAATGAACTGTAAGCCTGTGCTCAGTGAAGGCTATCATGGAGACTGCAGGTGAACTGGATAGGGCAAAAGTAAGATTGGAAGCCAAATGTCACTGTAGTAACAGGTAGTCAGTGAAAAAATGAATAAAAAGATGTTTTATTGGAAACGATGGAAGTTTGACCTTGTGAATGTTTGTGCTCAGCCATGTGCTGATAAAGATTGCAGCTACGGCAGGGGTACAATCTCTTCTGGTTTAAGGACTGTAATTAAAACAGTTGGATTAACAGGTTCGAGATACTTCAGAGAGCTGAACAGTGATGAAATTGTTCATATTTAAAACCTGTCAGGCTCTCGCAGCATATGGAATCAAGGCTGAAGTTTCAGCTGCAGAGCCAAGCCAAGAGGGACCCCCACCCTCTTGGACGTGACTGTGGGGTGCAGAGAGCTACTGTGTGTGCTCTGGCTGACCAGCCACAAGGTTCTTGGTGCAGGAATTAGAAAATGAAATTCCATAGTTGATTTTACACAAAAGGTCAAAATAGGTTGTTATAATGACATTAAAATCTCTTCATGACTTTCTGGCACTGAAGTCTGAATCATGGATCTATAGCTTGAAACTTGATCAGTCAAAGTGCGTATTTATAGTTTTGCTAGGATGTTTCTGTAAGGCTGTAGTGTGTGTGGCTTGAAAAAATATGGGATGTGTATGCTTCAGATCCATAATTTTGATTTTTGAGCTTATAAATCTTTATATCCCAGGAGGTACAAGAGAACATGTAGAATTGGGTGACTTTGATCTGACTGGGGATAAAGTGTTTATTTTGTAAGTGCTGATCAAAGTTTGACAAACCATTTCTTAAGCACCTGGGAAGATGAGAAGTGAGAACTAAAGGAAAAGATGGCCCTCATGATCAGTGAGTAAAGCAGTGTTCAAAATGAATGCCCTGATGGGATGAGCTGTTGATCTGAAAAGCTAGTTTAATTTGAGATACTTAAGTCTGAAAGAGATACCTGAGGGAGAAATTGGGTATATGTGTTTCACAGAGGATTATAAGGGGTTGGGAGATAGATATCTTGAACTCTGTCAGTATTGTGCATGCCTGAACACCATCAGCACGGCTTATCCTAGCGGGAAGGCAAGAGCACATATAGTACTTAGGGAAATAGCACTTGGTATGAAGAATGGGGCTCTCAGGCTGCATCAGTTTCAGTAGCTAACTCTGGGAGGATTTTAAATTTCTTTGTGAAACACAGCAGTAGCCTTTAAAAAAGTTCCTTAAAGAGCACTGCAAAAATGTCAGCACAGGGTCCAATGTTATAGCATATAAGTAATTTTGGGGGAAAAAAAGGGGGAAAAAAAAAAAAAAAGGGGCAATAAAAGACATCCAGTCTCTT